>NW_024104887.1:1352613-1502968 GCF_003945595.2 Pipra filicauda | reverse complement strand
TCCTGGAAAGGGTGGTGAGGCCTTGGCAGGGGCTGCCCAGGCAGGTTTGCAGTGCCCAGCCCTGGAATTGCTCAGAAAACCCATGGATGTGGCACTTGGGGCCGTGGGTTAGTGCTGAACCCAGTGGTGGTGCTGGTTGATGGATTTGATGATCTTTTCCAGCCTTGATGACTCTGTGCTGAAGAGAGAAAACTTTAGGAAGTTGATTTTGATTTTTTTTTTTTCTCCCTCTCCCATTCCTTTCCTTTCTTTGTGGTGCTGTTGGATGGATTTGTTTCCAGGGGGAGGGATGAGGGGAATTTTTGGTCTTACCTGACCAGGCAACTGGATCCACAGGGAAGGGCTGAGGTGCAGCCAAGATGTGATGGGAAGAGGATCCCCCTGTTTGCAGTGGTGGCCTTGGCACTGCTGGGGACTTAGAAGATGACTTAGTTGGACTCAGAGGATGATTTTAGAGGACTTTTCAAACCACGGGCAGGGACACCTCTCACCAGCCCAGGTTGCTCCAACCTGGCCTTGGACACTTCCAGGGATCCAGGGGCAGCCACAGCTTCTCTGGGCAACCTGTGCCAGGGCCTCCCCACCCTCCCAGCCAGGAATTCTTTCCCAATATCCCATCTCTCCCTGCCCTCTGGCAGTTTGAAGCCATTCCCTGTGTCCTGTCACTCCAGTTCCTGGTGAAAGTCCCTCTTCATCAGGAAGGTGTGAGGATGCTCAAACTCGGAGCTGAAGCCCCTGTGCCAATGGAAAACAATCCCAGGCTGCTTTTCCCAAGAAAACCTCAGAAGCAAAGAATGATGGGGAAAAAGTGGGGAAAATGGGATGTAGGGCCTTTTTATTTTTTGTATCTATTTTGGTGTCTACTTTGGGAAACCTTCCATTATCTCAGGTTGCTCCAACCTGGCCTTGGACACTTCCAGGGATCCAGGGGCAACAACAGCTTCTTTGGGAATTCTTTTCCAGGGCCTCCCCACCCTCCCAGCCAGGAATTCCTTCCCAATATCCCATCTAAACCTCCTCTGGCACAACTCAAGGCTGTTTCCTCTCATCCCCTCTCTCTCTCTCTCCGTGTCCCCTTTCCTTAGGGATGAATCCATCCCCTCAGTGCCCCTCATCATGAACTTTGGGCCCGGCATTTCCCGGGTTAAAAATCCACTTCTGAGGGTTAAAAACCCACCTCTGACAGACATTTTACATCAGGTGGTTCAGAAGTCGGGATTCCTTTGGAAAAAACAATTTTTGAGCGGGTTTTTTTTTTTGATCTTTGAGCTCTGCCATCTTAGTTGGGGGGGAAATTCAAATTATTTACTGTTCTATTTGAGTGTATTTGAGTATATTTGAGCAGCCAAACAAGTGAGACGTGTTTACTGCCAGCCTGGAATGGTGTTGGAACAGGGTCTGGCACCGGCAGCTGGTTGGTGGTGCCAGGAACAACAAAGTGTCGCTTCAATTAAACCCTCCCTTTGTAGATCATATTCCTTTTCTTATTTTAGAAGATCCTTGAACCCACTGCCTTGCAGTCTGTGGGTTGCAGAACTGCTCCGAGAGCTCTTTGAGGAGGGAGGTGTCGTGTAGGAAGGGTTCCCTTTACTCTCATCTCTAAAATTCCCCCTGGATCGGTGGGAAAACGCTGGGAAATGTCCTATTTGTGGTTTGTAAGGGTGTTGTGAATGAACCAGTGTCATTCCCTGTCTTCCTGGAAGAAGGGTCTGGGAAATTTGGGAGCACCAATCTCAGAGGCCACTACTCAAGCACCGAAAACCAGAAAATTCCCAGTTTAAGGCTGTCAAGGATTTCAAGTCTCTGCCTCTCAATGACTTTTTTTTTAAGCACTTCCAACCAGGACCCACTTTACAAACAGACAGAAAAAACCCCTAAACTTGCCCCCTCCTCAGAATTCCTGCCTGGAAGTCCCATTCCAGAGGGATGTTTTCTCGGTGCTGATATTCCAGGCGATTCAATTTTTATTTCCAAGATCAAGAGAGAGACTTTTGCTAAGAGTACATCCCATGTGTGCTGCTGACTGAAGGGAGGGTACCCACATTGCCCTCAGATTCCTTTTGGGAGAGTAAAAAAATCCATAAGTCCAGGCAAAATCCATAAATCTTGTTATCAGAGAACAGGAAAAAAGAGCAGCTCGTGCCCTCAAATTGAATTAAGTGATTTCTCACCGGGTGAAAGAAAGAGCAAGAGTTAAGTCAGGAAATAAATTCCTGCCAGGGAAGAGAGGAAATGATTCCTTAATTCTTTGCCTTGGTGGGGACACACGGTGGTGACCCAGGATGAGGTCAGGGAAGAGAGGGAATGATTCCTTAATTCTTTGCCTCGGTGGTGACACACGATGGTGACCCAGGATGAGGTCAGGGAAGAGAGGGAATGATTCCTTAATTCTTTACCTCGGTTGGGACACACGATGGTGACCTGGGATGGGGGAAGTGCTGGGAGCCCTTTTTTTGCAGAGGAGATGCTCTTGCAGGGACATCTCGGGCTCAGCTGAGGGAGGAAGAGGCAGAGGAAACACAAGGAATGTTTGTCCAGCTGGAAAAGGGGATTTTTGGGGTGTTCTTTGCTCTCTGCAACTCTCTGATAGGAAAGGGGAGCCGGGTGGGATTGGGATTTTCTCCCAGGGAACGAGGGACGGGACAAGAAAACGACCTCAAGTTGTGCCAGGGGAGGGTCAGGTTGGATGTGAGGGAAGATTCCCACATGGAATGGTGGATTTAAAGTGGATGTGGCACTTGGGGACGTGGCTCAGTGGTGGCCGTGCTGGGGGATGGTTGGACTCGATGATCTCAGAGGGCTTTTCCAACCTAAACAATCCCCTGATTAGGAGAGGCTGGAATTTCAACGGGGTTGTTTTGGGTCTTCTCTGCCTCGTGTGGGTCTTTTCAGCTCATCTCTGAGGAGCTCAGCTTTGCTTCCTCACTCATCCATGTGCTGCTAAAGAAAGCAGGAGAAACATTTAAGGATAAATTAAAGCTAACAAATTAAGGATAAATAAAATAAATTAAATGAAAAGGAAGTTGGGAGGGGTTGAATTGTCAGAGCAAAGGGGAAATCGAGTTCCAGTGTTTTTAGGAATGTTCCCTTCTCCCACTTTCATTGGAAACCAGAGCCTTGGTGTCACAGGGACTCCCAAATGGAATTACCTGGGGAGGGACTTGGGACAAGGGATGGAAGGACAGGACACAGGGAATGGCTTTGAGCTGGAAAAGGGGAGATTTAGGTGGGATATTGAGAAGGAATTCCTGGGTGGGAGGGTGGGGAGGCCCTGGAATAGAATTCCCAGAGAAGCTGTGGCTGCCCCTGGATCCCTGGAAGTGTCCAAGGCCAGGTTGGGATCCCTGATCCAGTGGAAGGTGTCCCTGCCCATGGCAGGGGGTGGAATGGGATGGGATTTAAATCCCTTCCAACCCAAATCACTCCAGGATTCTTTATGGACCAAAACCAGAACTTAGAGTGCCATTAAAGCAAATATTTCATAAAGCAACACATGGGAAGGGACCAACCCCAGATAATTCCCTGATTTAAATCTCAGAACTCCCCAGGAAATCCCAAATACACCAATTATCCAAATCCTGCCCTTGACTTGCTGGTTTTTGTGGTTCTTTCTCTTGCAAATGGTCCATTTTGGAATCAGCTCTGTCAGCAGCTGCATTTTGGAACAAGAGAAACCCCAATTTTACACTTTGCTGATACTTCACTGGGTGGAGGATTCATTAGATGGGATATTGGGAAGGAATTCCTGTCTGGGAGGGTGGGGAGGGGCTGGAAAAGAATTCCCAGAGGTACTGTGGCTGCCCCTGGATCCCTGGAAGTGTCCAAGGCCAGGGTGGACGGGGCTTGGAGCAACCTAGGAGGTGTTGGCTGGTAATGAGATGATCTTCAAGGTCCCTTCCAAGCTCAACCATTCCATGTTCCTGTGGAGGAAACTTCCATTTCTCTCAGAAGGGATTCACCCAGGCCAAGCACACGGAAAAATGAGCTAAATATGGAAGTCTGAGACAGGCAGGGCAGTGCAAGGTACCTGGGGATGTCAGGCTGAGTCATTCCATTCTGAAAGAATTCCTCTTTTCCTGCTGCTTTTCCTTGACCTGACACCATCCTTTGCTCAGGTCTCGTTTTCTCCAGGCTCTGGAAGGTCAGGGGCAGAAGTTGGAATTCTTGGCATGTTTTTATTCATGCCAGGCATTGGGAATCATTGACTGTGTCATCTGGGAGCTGTGTGGGGGTTGGACCAGCAATGGAATGATGCTGGGGGGATCTCCAGGGGTGCCAGAGCCTGGGAATTCCGTGTGGGTGTTGGCAGAGTCCTGCTGGGCACAGCTGTAATTGTTCTGCTCCCTGGTTGGGATTTCAGGGTTGGATTAGGATTTTAAGGCATCTCCACTTGCACTGAGCAGGAGCATCACCCCATGAGCAGAGAGGGTAAAATTCCAGGGCTTTCATATCCCCCAGAATGATATTTTATCGCCTGTGCTTTTTGTTTTGTGTGATTTTATTTGGCAGCAGGACTGTAAATTATCTTCCTTCTCCTGTGGAAGCATCAGGTTCTTCCATCGGGAATGGGACAGGGAATTTGGTGACTTCAGGTCCTGCTGGGCTCAGCTCTAATTGGGATTTAAGGGTTGAATTAAGATTTTAAGGAATCTCCACTTACACAGGAGCATCACCCCATGAGCAGAGAGTGTAAAATTCCAGGTCTTCAATATCCCCCAAAATGATATTTTATCTCTGGTGCTTTTCGGTTTCTCTGATTTTATTTGGCAGCAGGACTGTAAATCAACTTCTCCCATCTCCCAGCAGCATCAGGCTCCTCCCTGGGGAATGGGACAGGGATTTTGGTGACTTCAAATTCTGCTGGACTCAGCTCTAATTGGGATTTAAGAGTTGAATTAAGATTTTAAGGCATTTCCACTTGCACAGGAACATCACATCATGAGCAGAGAGGGTAAAATTCCAGGTCTTTAATATCCCCCAGAATGGCATTTTATCTCCTGTTTGGTTTTGTGATTTTATTTGGCAGCAGGACTGTAAATCAACTCCTTTCTCCCATCGATCCGCTCCCTGAAAATTGTAATACTCGTGGATTTCACGCTTCAGAAATAAAATTGTAGTGCCAGGAATGTGCTTTGGAGGCTCCTGGAAGTGGAGCTGTAATTTATATGGGTGGTATTAACAGGTTTTTTTAATGTACACCACGTAGAGTTGTGTAAATTCCTGTACTATGGGTCGTATATCCAAGAAAATTAAAGTTGTGCCTGAATTTAACCTCTGGTCCAAATCCCGATCCCGCTGACAGCAACAGGATTTTGGTCTCTGCTTTGAAAGGAAGCAGCATCAGTGCCACTGTTTCTCCTGCTTAATTTCCCTGTTTTAATTAAGTCTTTTCATTTGCATAACGAGCGTGATAATACATTTGGGAAGATGTATAATTAAAAAAAAAAAGAAAAGACAATAACGCAGAGCTCACGTTGGAAATGGAAACAAAAAGCAAAGGGTTTGGGAAGGGTTTGGTTGAGGGGATTGTGAGGGATTAATGGAGAGCATGGAAAGATTTAAGTCATTAAAGAGCATCCAAAGGAGGGCGATGAAGATGAGGGTAAAGGACCTCGAGGAGAAGGTCGCGAGAAGCCTTCAGAGAGGATTTTGGGCTGAAGTCATGGAATCTCCTGGATGAGGAGCAGCTGAGGGCACAGGGACTGAGGGGAGAGCTCAGGGAAGTTCCAACTGCCTGGGGAGGGGCAGAGGAGGGGCAGGGACTGAGCTCTGCTCTGGGGGGACCAGGGACAGCACCCAGGGAAGGGCTGGAGCTGTGCCAGGGCAGGGTCAGGGTGGATTTTAGGGAAAGGTTTTTCCAGAGGGTGGTTGGCACTGCCCAGGCTGTCCAGGGCAGTGGGCACGGCCCCAAGGCTGCCAGAGCTCCAGGAGGGTTTGGATGATCCTCTGGGGCACAGGGGGGACTCTTGGGGCTGGGGCTGGGCAGGGCTGAGGGTTGGACTGGATGGGCCTTGGGGGTCCCTTCCAGCTCAGCAGGTTCTGGGATTCTGGGAAGTTGATTCTGGAGCCAAGCCAGGATTGAGAGCTCCTAAAACACCCACCTTGGCAGGTGGAGGAGGAATCCCAGACTGGTTTGGGTTGGAAGGGACCTTCAAGCCCCTCTCATTGCCCCCCCTGCCATGGGCAGGGACACCTTCCAATAGCCCAGGTTGCTCCAAGCCCCGTCCAACCTGTTCAAACACTTCCAGGGATGGGGTAGCCACAACTTCTCCGTGCTGTTGGATGTTCTCTGTGATTCCTCTCCACAGCAAATGAGAATCCCAATATTTATGTCAAGTGTAATTTGAGTTTAAGAGTAACTGAAGTTCTTCCCCCAGAGGGTGGTTGGCACTGCCCAGGCTGCCCAGGGCAGTGGGCACGGCCCCAAGGCTGCCAGAGCTCCAGGAGGGTTTGGATGATCCTCTGGGGCACAGGGGGGGATTGTTGGGGTGTCCTGGGCAGGGCCAGGGCTTGCACTGGATGTTCCTTGGGGGTCCCTTCCAACTTGGCATATCCTGGGATTCCGTATGTGCTGAGGAAGCAAAGGGGGGTCAGTGTGAGGAAAGGAAGTTGTGGTGAGGTGGGGTCGGGCTCTTCTCCCAGAAACCAGCAGTAGGACAAGAGGGCCCAGCCTCGAGCTGCACCAGGGGAGGTTTAGGTTGGACATCAGGAAGAAATTCTTTCCAGAGAGAGGGATCAACCCTTGGAATGGGCTGCCCAGGGAGGGGGGGGAATCCCCATCCCTGGAGGTGTTTAAGGACAGACTGGATGTGGCATCAGTGTGATGCCGATTTTATGCCCCAAAAGGCAGGGATGAAGAAACTGCTTAAAGTTTTCAATCTCTAAGCAAGAGGTGTCTTTATTACAGCGCCAGGAAGCAGCCAGGCCTCCCTGGACAAACTGCTGCATCATAGTAACTCACAGCTGGACTTTTATACAATTTTGCCAAGCAATTACATCATCAAGCATGAATATTCATAATATTGCAACATACATTTTTAATATTCATAACAGGCGGAGTTTAGGCGGAGTTTGGGGTGCGGTCTTCAATTTGGGGAGAATCTGGGAGGGTCGTTCCTGTTCTTCAGCCTCACGAGCCCCCGTCCCTTTTTCCATCATCATCATGAACTTTGTGAACTCTCCTACTTTGGCTACTCTCCTGGTGTATTTGGCAGAAGTTCCTGATACCTTGGCAAGCATACCTAGGTCTTGGCTCATCTTCCTTCCTTATCAGTCTTTGTTTTCCTCTCTATATACTTATTTTAGCCTTTTAGTTCTTTCTGCTTTCCTGTGTACTTATGCTTCTGTTCTTCTGTGTCACTGCATTCTTTAAGGAATTATGGCCTCTGCTGTTTCTAAGATCACATCCTTCATGCTTTTGCTTAAAGCCCATATTCTGAATTTAACTCTTTGCCTTTCTTATTACTATATTACATTTGCTCTCTGGGCCTTGCCTCACTTCGAGTGCCACGGGCCGGGCGACACGGCGAGGTTGTGTCCCGGGTTGGACTGGAGGATCTCAGAGGTCTCTGCCAGCCTGGCTGAGTGGTTTATTCCGTGCAGCCCCTCCGTGCAGGGGGTGCTCTGGGGGTGGTGCCGGGGTTGTTGAGGAGTGTTGCTGACGTGGCTTCTCCCCGTGTGTGTGTCCCCAGCCCCCCCCACGGTGAGGATCGTGCACTCGGGGCTGGCCTGTAACATCGAGGAGGAGCGATACTCCGAGAGGGTCTACACCATCCGCGAGGGAGAGACCCTGGAGCTCACCTGCCTGGTCACCGGCCACCCCCGGCCACAGGTGAGCCCGCGCCTGCCCTGTGCCCACCACGCCTGCCCTGTGCCCACCACAGCTTCCCTGTGCCCACCACAGCTTCCCTGTGCCCACCACAGTTTCCCTGTACCCACCATGCCTTCCCTGTGCCCACCATCCCTTCCCTGTGCCCACCATGCCTTCCCTGTGCCCACCATCCCTTCCCTGTGCCCACCATCCCTTCCCTGTGCCCACCATGCCTTCCCTGTGCCCACCACAGCTTCCCTGTGCCCACCACAGTTTCCCTGTACCCACCATGCCTTCCCTGTGCCCACCATGCCTTCCCTGTGCCCTCCATCTCTTCCCTGTGCCCACCATCCCTTCTCTGTGCCCACCATCTCTTCCCTGTGCCCACCATCCCTTCTCTGTGCCCACCATCCCTTCTCTGTGCCCATCATCCCTTCCCTGTGCCAAACAGCCCCTGGGCTCCATGTGCCCACCATCCATTCTCTGGCCCATCGCCCTTCCCTGTGCCCACCATCCCTTCTCTGTGGCCCAGCTCCCTTCCTGTGCCCACCATCCCGTCTCTGTGCCCACCATCTCTTCCCTGTGCCCAACATCCCTTCGCTGTGCCCACCATCCCTTCTCTGTGCCCATCATCCCTTCCCTGTGCCCACCATCCCTTCCCTGTGCCCACCATCCCTTCTCTGTGCCCATCATCCCTTCCCTGTGCCCACCATCCCTTCTCTGTGCCCACCATCTCTTCCCTGTGCCCACCATCCCTTCCCTGTGCCCACCATCCCTTCTCTGTGCCCATCATCCCTTCCCTGTGCCCACCAGAGCTTCCCTGTGCCCACCACACTTCCATCTGCCCACCATGTCCTTCTGCCCATCATCTCTTCCTTGTGCCCACCACACCTTCCCTGTGCCCACCATCCCTTCCCTCTGCCCATATCCCTTCCCTGTGCCCACCATCCCTTCCCCGTGTCCCCACCCCTTCCCTGTGCCCCCCATCCCTTCCCTGTGCCCCCCATCCCTTCCCTGTGCCCACCACCCCTTCCCTGTGCCCCCCATCCCTTCCCCGTGCCCCCCATCCCTTCCTCGTGCCCACCATCCCTTCCCTGTGCCCCTATCCCTTCTCTCTGCCCACACCTCTTCCCCGTGCCCACATCCCTTCCCTCTGCCCACACCTCTTCCCTGTGCCCACACCCCTTCCCCGTGCTCTGTGCCTCTACCAGTTGGTTCCATCTTCCCTTAAGCGGTTGAGATCCACGGAACGGGATCCACGTGGGGGGGATTTGTCCAGGATTTGGTTGGATACTGGGGGGGGGGTTGCAGAAGAAAGAGCAACAACAGCTGAAAAGCTGATGATTTTGATTTTTTCACGGCTGGTTTGGTGTTAAAATCAGCAATATTGTGTTTTAATATGAGGTCTTGGTGTGAGTGTTTGGGAGAAGAGGAGGAAAAACAAACATAAGGACAATGATTGTTTAGTAAAAAACAATTGTTTAGCGAAGAGACTTTTTTTTTAGTAGAAAATTGTTTGGCAAAAACCAGTTGTCCTCTTAATTGGGGCTTTGAGGGTTTAAATTCCCTTCTCTGCACAAAGCAGCGCTGGCATCCTGGCTTGGAGCACGTCCTGAGGTGTCTCCTTCCCGAAGATCCCGGCGCAAACTCCAGGAGTCTTTTCCTCCCGTTGTCTTTCGACCGTGGGTGATTTGATTCCTGTCCCAGATCTTTTGTCATGTTTAACACTCAGCCAGAGCAGGGGGAGGGTTGGGAGCACTGCAGAGCCCTCAGGGGGGTGAATTCGGGTGCTCTGGGGGCAAGAAAACATCCAATAAAGCTGCTCAGAGCAGCAAAAAACCAGCGTGTAAAGGTTAATCACAGCTTGCTTTTTAGTGCTGCAGGAGGATGGAAAACACCCTCCCGAGCTAAATGTG
Organism: Pipra filicauda; assembly: GCF_003945595.2. Taxonomy (NCBI): domain Eukaryota; kingdom Metazoa; phylum Chordata; class Aves; order Passeriformes; family Pipridae; genus Pipra; species Pipra filicauda. The sequence goes on along the minus strand of NW_024104887.1, from coordinate 1,493,242 downwards.
AGCTTTATCGAGTCAAACACTTAGGCAGGTTTTTTTTTTTAAGAGCATAAAATACAGGCTAATTTAGTCATGAGTCAGGCTGGATTTTGTCAGGTGTTCAGTGAGCATTTGGAAAGTCTTCCCCCTGAACTGAGGAGTGTCAGCTGGAATCAGCATCAATTTGCCTTTAACAAGGCTCCAATTATGGCACCGGGGACGTGGCGGGGTAAAAACAGCTTCTCCTGTGTGAGGAACCCCCCTCTCCTCACAAACAAGAATTCATAAGAATTCTCATCAATTAAAATAGGAAATTTATCTCAGAGGAGCATTTCGTGTCTCAGCCCATCAAAGCAAAGAGCACAGGGGTGGGTTTTGGGCTTTTTTTGGGTTTGGTTTTTTTAGGTTTTAAAGGGAGGGGAGTGCCAGGAAATGTTAATTCTTTTTTTGCACACCCTAATAAGGGGGAGATCTGCAGAGTTAAAGGGAGGCTCCACTGATCACAGGGAGTGATGAAGGTGGAACATTTCAAGCAGTGCAGGTGTTTTGTAAGGTGTTTTAAACATTTTACCTGTGTCTGTTGGTGGAGGTGCCTCATTGCTTGTCAAGAGTGACAGGACAAAGGGGAATGGCTTAGGACTGACAGGGAATAAGTGTAGATTGGATATGAGGAAGGAATTCCTGGCTGGGAGGGTGGGGAGGCTCTGGAATAGAATTCCCAGAGAAGCTGTGGCTGCCCCTGGATCCCTGCAAGTGTCCAAGGCCAGGCTGGGATCCCTGATCTAGTGGAAGGTGTCCCTGCTCATGGAAAAGAGTTGGAACTAGATGACCTTTAAATTCCTTCCAACCCATTCTGTGATTCCATGATTTCAGGCTGATCAAGAAATTAAACTCCCCCGTGGTTTTATTGGGAATGACTGTCCCAGTCCCCCTCTCCAGCTCTCCTGGTTCCAGGGGGCTGCTGTCTCTCCACCAGGAATGTGTTTGCAGGGTTCCAAAAAGGCTTTGGAAGTGCTGGGGGAAGGAGGTCACCTCAACCCAAGCTGGGAATGCAGCACCAGGGCCAGTCAGGTGGGTGTTGGAGTCCCACTCTGGAGCTGGGAATGTCAAGCCCAGACTTGCCAAAGCCTCAGGAACCCCCAAAGGAGAGCAGAGAGAGCCCTGGGGAGCTGCAAATCACACCCCCCGGGGGGCTTTGACCAGGCCACTGCCCTCCTGAGCCCTGGGGGAGCTGCAAAGCTGCCAGGAATCCCCCCAGAGAATTCCCAGTGGCCCCAGAGCAGGACTGTCCCGTTCTGGGAAGGGAAACAGGACCAGCCTCAGGTTGGGCTGAAACCTGGTCCTTGTCCTTGGAATGCTTTGTGTGGGTTTGGTCCCCTTCCCTCCCAAACCTGCACTCTTTGGGGGTTGATCTTTCTCTTGTCCCCTTTGATTTTCCTTTCCCTGGTGGCCCTTGGAGGGTTGGTTGGAAGGCTGCAGAAGCAGCTCTGGGCTGGGGCAGGAGGAGCTGTTTTTCCAGGAGCTCCGATCCCTGGGAACGCTCCGGCCCCCTGAGCCCGGGGAGGTGGGTGGGTTTGGAACGAGGGCTGGTGCTGGGAGGTCTCACTGCTCAATTTGGCTTTTATCCTTCTCTTGTCACCTTTGATTTTCCTTATTCTCCTCCTGGAGAAGCAGCCCATGATGGGCAGTGCCACTGGATTGGCCTTAAGGTCCCTTCCAACCCAAACCATTCCCACCATTCTCTACTGGTTGGACAAATCTCTTCCCAGCTCCACCATTCCCATTCCCTCCCCATCTGGTGGCTCCTGGAATTTTCAGCCTGAAAGGGTTTTATTTAATTTTTATGGTGATTTTCCTTTCTTTGCCTGTCGTGCAACTTCCCTTGATTTTGCACCAGGTTTTTTTTTTTTTCCTTAATTAGGTATTTACCTCCTTAACATAATTGTCTTCCTGGTGGCCCTTGGAGGGTTGGTTGGAAGGCTGGAGAAGCAGCTCTGGGCTGGGGCAGGAGGAGCTGTTTTTCCAGGAGCTCTGATCCCTGGGAACGCTCCGGCCCCCTGAGCCCGGGGAGGTGGGTGGGTTTGGAACGAGGGCTGGTGCTGGGAGGTCTCACTGCTGGAAAAGGATGGATCTGATGAGCAAAGGGATGATTTGGTAACCTGGGAAACCAGCAGCTTCTGCAGATCTGCTGGGGAGCTGAAGGAGAACGTGCTGGTGGTTATGGAGGGATGGGAAAGAAGGAAACACTTAGGAGGATACTAAGGAATCATTCCCATTGCTGTGGACTCAGTGGAAGGGTGTTCTCCTGGAAAACCCAGGAGATCCCACCTGCAGAGCTGCCTCCAGCTCTGGGGAGCAACATCAGAAGGATGTGGAGCTGCTGGAGAGAGTCCAGAGGAGGCCCTGGAGATGCTCCAAGGGCTGGAGCCCCTCTGGAGCCAGGCTGGGAGAGCTGGGGGGGTTCCCCTGGAGAAGAGAAGGCTCCAGGGAGAGCTGAGAGCCCCTGGCAGGGCCTAAAGGGGCTCCAGGAGAGCTGGAGAGGGACTGGGGACAAGGCATGGAGGGACAGCACACAGGGAATGGCTTCAAACTAGTTTAGATGGGATATTGGGAAGGAATTGCTGGCTGGAAGGGTGGGGAGGCCCTGGGATAGAATTCCCAGAGGAGCTGTGGCTGCTCCTGGATCCCTGGAAGTGCCCAAGGCCAGGTTGGAGCAACCTGGGCTAGTGGAAGGTGTCCCTGCCCATGGCAAGGGATGGGATGGGATGATCCTTAAAATCCCTTCCAACCCAAACCATTCTGGAATTCTGCGATCCCGTGAAGGGATCACAGAACTTCAGGCCCTGAAGTTTTAAGGAATTCCAAGGGTGGGAATGCTGCTCCCAAACCCTTGTCCCTCCCAGTTGTCTGATGGTGCCAGTTTGAAGGAATTGGGTTGTTTGTGCTGTGACAGGACAGCGACCCCCCTGTGCCCCCTTGGGATTTATTCTCCATTTCCATGGATAATATCCTATCCTGGACCGAGCTCCTTCAGCCCCTGGCAGCTGGAAGTGGCTGTTTTGGGAATTTGGGTTGATTTTTTGCTTCCATCCACCTGAGCACTTTTCTGTGGATGCTCCCCCTGAGCTTCCCAGGCTTGGAAAAACCATTCGAATTGGCGGGAGGAGATAAATAAGAAGGAAAGTGTGAGAAGGGGGATGAAGATGATGGAGAGACAAGAGGGAGAGAAAGAGATGATGACTAGGAAGAGGAGTAAGAGAAGAAAATGGAAGAGGGAGAGAGATAAGGAATAAAAGGATGAGATAAAGAGGTAGGAAAGAGAGAATGAAGGGATAAGGAGCGAGAGGGGAGGCGAAAGGAGGAGGGGGGGGGAGGCGGTCGTGGGAGGCGGAAGGGTGAGGAGAAGGGGGAGGAGACGGGGGAGGAAAAGGAGGGGGAGGCAAATGGAGGTGGAGGAGAAACTGAGGGGGCGTAAACGGAGGGGGAGTACAATGCGGGAGGAAACGGAGGGGGCGTGAAAATGAGGTGAGTAAAAAGAGGGGGATGCAATGAGTGGGGGAGGACAAATGCAGGGGAGGAACAGGAGGGGGAGGGACCAGGAGGGGGTAGGAAACGGAGGGGGCTTGCAACTTGCTGGGGATTAAACGTCTTCGGTTGGATGAACCTTCTTGTGTTCCCATTCGGTTGCTGACACTTCTGGGTCTTAACTGCATTTGGAGGCATTGATGTGGAGTGCCAATGGAGGGTGCGGCAACGGAGGGGGAGGAAACGGATTGTGAGGCCCCTGATTGGGCTTAACTGTAGGTGCTGCAACAGGAGGGGTATGACGTGGTTTCTGACACCATGCTTTTCTTCCCCTTCTTTTTCTTCCCCTTCTTTTTCTTCCCCTTCTTCTTTTTCTTCCCCTTCTTTTTTTTCCCCCTTTCTTTTTTTCCCCCTTCTTCTTTTTTTTCCCCTTCTTTTTTTCCCCCTTCTTTTTTTCCCCTTCTTTTTTTTCCCCCTTCTTTTTCTTTCCCTTCTTTTTCTTCTTTATCTGCTGCTTCTTCTCCTACTTTTTCTGCTTCTTCTTCCTCTTATTATTCAGATTTAATCCTGAAGAGCCCTTGTTCTGTAATAGTTGTATTAGACTTCCCCCTCCAACTCCTCCCAGATTTTGGACACAGCTTAGCCATTTATTTGTTTTCTTTTTTTAATTGATAAACTAATATTTATTAGGAAAAACAAGAAACCTGCACCTGAAGAGTAGAAGTTGAACTTTAAATAAACTAAACTCTTTAATCCCTGTGTAAATATTTCCCTTCCCAGCCAAAAGTAATTAAAAACAAAGACCCAACTGTCCTAATTAATTTGCTGTGCTCCAGGTATTTGGCTGGTGCTGAATTACAGGACACCCAGCACAGCTGCTGCAATAAAACCCCACATCCCTTCATTTTTGCTCCTTCATTTTTGCCCCTTAATTTTGCCCCTTTTTTTTGCCCCTTAATTTGTTCCCCTAATTTTCCCTCTTGATTTTTGCCCCTTATTTGTGCCCCTTAATTTGTGCCCCTTAATATTCCCTCTTGATTTCTGCCCCTTGATTTTGTCCCTTAATTTTTGCCCCTAAATTTGTGCCCCTTACTTTTTCCCCTTAATTTTTCCCTCTTGATTTGTGCCCCTTAATTTTGACCCTTAATTTTACCCCTTAATTTTGCCCCTTTTTTTTGCCCCTTAATTTTTCCCCTTCATTTGTGCCCATTATTTTACCCCTTAATTTTGTCCCTTAATTTTCTCCCTTATTTGTGCCCCTTAAGTTGCGCCCTTGATTTTTACCCCTTAATTTGTGACCGTTAATTTTTGCCTTTTAATTTTTCCCTCTTGATTCGTGCCCCTTAATTTGTGGGCTTTAATTTTGCCCCTAAATTTTTACACCTTAATTTGTGCCCCTTAATTTTGCCCCTTAATTTTGTCCCTTATTTTTGCCCCTTGATTTTTGCCCCTTGATTTGTGCCCCTTGATTTGTGCCCCTTGATTTGTGCCCCTTGATTTGTGCCCCTTGATTTGTGCCCCTTGATTTGTGCCCCTTGATTTGTGCCCCTTGATTTTTGCCCCTTGATTTGTGCCCCTTGATTTGTGCCCCTTGATTTGTGCCCCTTGATTTGTGCCCCTTGATTTTGTCCCTTAATTTTTCCCCTTAATTTGTGCCCCTTAATTTTTCCCCTTTCATTTTTCCCTCTTGATTTTTGCCCCTTAATTTTTGCCCCTTAATTTTCCCTCTTGATTTTTACCCCTTAATTTTTGCTCTTTAATTTTTCCCCCTTGATTTGTGCCCCTTGATTTGTGCCCCTTAATTTTTACTCTTTAATTTTTACCCCTTAATTTGTGCCCCTTATTCTACCCCTTAATTTTTCCCCTTAATTTTCCCTCTTGATTTTTTCCCCTTGATTTCTGCCCCTTAATTTTTGTCCTATAATTTTTCCCTCTTGAATTGTGCCCCTTAATTTGTGCTCCTTAATTTTGCCCCTTAATTTTTACCCCTTAATTTTCCCTCTTGATTTGTGCCCCTTGATTTCTGCCCCTTAATTTTGTTCTTTAATTTGTGCCCCTTGATTTGTGCCCTTCAATTTTGCCCTTTGATTTTTTCCCCTTAATTTTGAGTGCTGTCACTTGTTCTACCTCTGCTTGCAAAGGTAAAACTTTGGTATAATTTCGATAGGTCCTTATAATTAATTACAGCCACGTTATCAGTTTAATCCTCTTCATCCCACAGATTTCATGATCCAGGAGATAAAAATAACAGGGCAGATATTTTTTTTCCTTCCCCCCTCCCTGCGTGTCTATCAATCAAAATGATAAAGATATTTATGACTTGCACGTTTTAATGGTGTAATTAGGTGTAATTACATGTTCCAATGATTACATATATGAACAGTAATTATGCAATTGAAGACAATTATGTTAACGAGGTAAATACCTAATTAAGGAAAAAAAAAAACCTGGTGCAAAATCAAGGGAAGTTGCACGACAGGCAAAGAAAGGAAAATCACCATAAAAATTAAATAAAACCCTTTCAGGCTGAAAATTCCAGGAGCCACCAGATGGGGAGGGAATGGGAATGGTGGAGCTGGGAAGAGATTTGTCCAACCAGTAGAGAAGGGTGGGAATGGTTTGGGTTGGAAGGGACCTTAAAGGCCAATCCAGTGGCACTGCCCATCATGGGCTGCTTCTCCAGGAGGAGAATAAGGAAAATCAAAGGTGACAAGAGAAGGATAAAAGCCAAATTGAGCAGTGAGACCTCCCAGCACCAGCCCTCGTTCCAAACCCACCCACCTCCCCGGGCTCAGGGGGCCGGAGCGTTCCCAGGGATCGGAGCTCCTGGAAAAACAGCTCCTCCTGCCCCAACCCAGAGCTGCTTCTGCAGCCTTCCAACCAACCCTCCAAGGGCCACCAGGGAAAGGAAAATCAAAGGGGACAAGAGAAAGATCAACCCCCAAAGAGTGCAGGGGCTGGTTTGGGAGGGAAGGGGACCAAACCCACACAAAGCATTCCAAGGACAAGGACCAGGTTTCAGCCCAACCTGAGGCTGGTCCTGTTTCCCTTCCCAGAACGGGACAGTCCTGCTCTGGGGCCACTGGGAATTCTCTGGGGGGATTCCTGGCAGCTTTGCAGCTCCCCCAGGGCTCAGGAGGGCAGTGGCCTGGTCAAAGCCCCCCGGGGGGTGTGATTTGCAGCTCCCCAGGGCTCTCTCTGCTCTCCTTTGGGGGTTCCCGAGGCTTTGGCAAGTCTGGGCTTGACATTCCCAGCTCCAGAGTGGGACTCCAACACCCACCTGACTGGCCCTGGTGCTGCATTCCCAGCTTGGGTTGAGGTGACCTCCTTCCCCCAGCACTTCCAAAGCCTTTTTGGAACCCTGCAAACACATTCCTGGTGGAGAGACAGCAGCCCCCTGGAACCAGGAGAGCTGGAGAGGGGGACTGGGACAGTCATTCCCAATAAAACCACGGGGGAGTTTAATTTCTTGATCAGCCTGAAATCATGGAATCATAGAATGGATTGGAAAGAATTTAATGGTCATCTAGTTCTAACTCTATTCCATGAGCAGGGACACCTTCCACTACATCAGGGATCCCAGCCTGGCCTTGGACACTTCCAGGGATCCAGGGACAGCCACAACTTCTCTGGGAATTCTCTTCCAGCCCCTCCCCACCCTCCCAGCCAGGAATTCCTTCCCAATCTCCCATCTCTCCCTGCCCTGCCCTCTGGCAGAAGCCATTCCCTGTGTCCTGTCCCTCCAGGCCTTGTCCCCAGTCCCTCTCCAGCTCTCCTGGAGCCCCTTTAGGCCCTGCCAGGGGCTCTCAGCTCTCCCTGGAGCCTTCTCTTCTCCAGGGGAACCCCCCCAGCTCTCCTGGCCTGGCTCCAGAGCAGAGGGGCTCCACCCTTGATGGATTCCCATTAATGGGAATACCCATCGAATGGATATTCCCCCATCCCAGGGCTGGAAAGTTGTGGCTCTGGGGTTTGTCCAACCAGGAATTCCTTCACCAGTAATTCTGGGACTTGAAATCCTGTGAAAAGTCTGTCTGGATTTAATAGAGAAGATGTAAAGGATGTGAAGAAATCATGGAATCCCAGACTGGTTGGGGTTGGAAGGGATTTTAAAGATCATCCCATTCCACCCCTGCCATGGGCAGGGACACCTTCCACTGTCCCAGGTTGCTCCAACCTGGCCTTGGACACTTCCAGGGATCCAGGGGCAGCCACAGCTTCTCTGGGAATTCTTTTCCAGGGCCTCTCCACCCTCCCAGCCAGGGATTCCTTCCCAATATCCCATCTAACCCTGCCCTCTGCCCAGTTTTAAATATTCCCTGCTTTCCAGCTCTCTTTGCTTCCCTTTGGAAATCACCTCAGTTCATTGTTGCTCCATTGCCACGATTTCCTCAGCCTTGGCTTCCCAGGTCCTTAATCCCTCCCTTAATCCTGGTTTTATTTCTGGCTGCAAGCTCAACCAGGTTCTTTTTTTGTCCCCCTCCTTGTCTTGTTTGCATTCCTCTTGATCTGTGGGAACTGTTCCCAGATCCTGTTCCTTGGCACTCGTGGGAGTCATTTAAAGGTGTGCCAGGAGAGCTCAACAAGACATGAATGATGCTATTTGTGATCCCTGGAGTTTGCAGAGTTTTTCCTTCTTGTCGGGCTCTGAATTGGAACCAAGCTGCAATCTCCGAGTCAGTGGGACCCAAACACCTGCCCAGTTTCTTTGCCCTGGCTGAAGGAATTGTCAGAACCTTTTTAAACTCTTCCAGGTGCAGACCAGGAGAGATTTGGTCCTTTCCCAAGGTTGTTTAATATTGTTTTAAACCTTTTCACTGCTCGAAGGAGACTTTGCCAATTCTTCATCCTCTGCAAGGGGAAAATAAGTTTACAGAGGAAAAACAAAACAAAACAAAACACGGCAACAGTGGTGGTTTTGGTGCCTGGAACTGCATTTTGAAGCAAAAACCTGGGAATTTCCACCCTGACTGAGCCCAGGAGTCACTCATCCTTTCTCCCAGCCAGGACCCAGAGTGTAGAGTCAGGATTTGCTCACTCTTCCAGCCTCTGATATTTTGGAATTGCCTGATGAAAAGGTTGTATCTGACGACTGCGGTAACCAGATAGGGATGGATTTAATTCCCACAAAGGAATATTCTCTTTTTCTTTTTTTTTTTTTGGAAGGAATTCAGGGCCTCAAACTTCACGTCGTCGCCTTCGTCACCGATCCGTGACCGCCACAGACACAATTCTGTGTTGCAATTTGAAAGGGAAGGAGGGTTCTTTTGCAAGAAAAACCAAACACAAAAACCCTGCTGGGTGATAATTCCAGTCAGTTGCTCTGATTTTTTATTTTATAAGAAACCTTTTCCAAGGAATCCTGGCTTTGGTGGAGTGTCTGTGCCTCGTTCTCAGCAGCTGCTGCTCTTGCCCGGGCCCTCGTTGCTGTTTTTCATCCTCAGCTGAGCTGCCAACTCCCCCTCAGCAAGATTTCCTCTCTTCTCCCTTTTTTTCCCCCTGCTCTCCCCCTTCCCAGTTCTCCCACCTTCCAAGGGAAACCAAATGTCACCTCCTTTCTTTGTCACCACAGCTCAAACAAGTTCAGTCTCAGGCTCTCACTCTCATTTTGGGTTCAGCGAGAGTGTTGGGTGGAATTCCAAGCTGGTTCCCGTGGAAGGAAGATGAAGCAGAGCTGATTTGTTGGATCACTGAGATTTAGGGTTTAATGTGGAAAAAATGGGGGTTCCTCTTCAGTCCTAGAGGGAGGTGCTGGTGGAAGCACCAATAAGGTCTCACTCTCATTTTGGGCTCAATGGGAGTGTTGGGTGGAATTCCATCCTGTGGAAGGAAGATGAAGCAGAGCTGATTTATTGGATCATTGAGATTTAGGGTTTAATGTGGAAAAAATGGGGTTCATCTTCCATCCCAGAGGGAGGTGCTGGTGGAAACACCACTAAGGTCTGATGGGAACATAAATGACCATCAGCTTCCAATATTTAGGGATTTTTCCCCAAATCCTCTCAATGCACCAATTCTGCAGTTGGAGGTGTCTGAAGGACAATTTGGAAGGACATCTGGAAATGAGGTGGGGGTCCAGTCCCAGAGGGCTGTGCTGATGGAAATGTCAGTAGGGTCTCACCCTCATTTTGGGCTCAGGGAGAGTGTTGGGTGGAATTCCAGGTGTGTGAGTGTTGGTTCTTGTGGAAGGAAGATGAATCAGAGCTGATTATTGGATCACTGAGATTTAGGGTTTAATTTGGAAGGAAGTGGGGGTTCATCTTCAATCCCAGAGGGAGGTGGTGGTGGAAACACATGAAGGTCTCACCCTCATTTTGGGCTCAATGGGAGTGTTGGGTGGAATTCCATGTGCATTCCTGTGGAAGGAAGATGAAGCAGAGCTGATTTATTGGATCATTGAGATTTAGGGTTTAATTTGGAAAGAAATGAGGGGGATCATCTTCAATCCCAGAGGGGGGTGCTGGTGGAAACACCAATGGGAACATAAAGGCAGAGTTTGGTGCCCATCAGCTCCCAATATTTAGGGATTTTCCCAGATTATCTCAATGCACCAACTCTGCAGTTGGAGGTGTCTGAAGGACAACTTGGAAGGACAGCTGGAAATGAGGTGGGGGTTCAGTCCCAGAGGGATGTGCTGATGGAAATGTCAATAAGGTCTCACTCTGGTTTTGGGCTCAGTGGGAATGTTGAGTGGAATTCCACATTGGTTCCTGTGGAAGGAAGATGAAGCAGAGTTGATTTATTGGATCACTGGGATTTAGGGTTTAATGTGGAAAAAATGGGGGTTCATCTTCAATCCCGGAGGGATGTGCTGCTGGAAACACCACTAAGGTCTGATGGGAAAATAAATGACCACCAGCTCCCAATATTTTCCCCAGATCCTCTCAATGCACCAGCTCTGCTCTCAGAGGTGTCTGAAGGACAACGTGGTTTTCGTGGATTATGTTTTATGGAGTTTTTAAAATTGGAGCAGGTTTAAGCAAAGAGCTGCTGCTGCAGGGTAGGAAATCAATAATCCTGGGGGTGTTTGCAGAGGACGAGGGGGTGAGAAAAGAGCCCTTTAAAAATGGGGTTTTCTGATGGTGGATTTAATTTGGTGAAGCCAAAAATGAGCCTGGGTTAGTGCAGGAGGGCACAGTGAGGGTGGGAAGGTTGGGAGAGGCTGGAGGAAGTTGGCAGAGCTGGGCGTGCTCCTGGAGGAGCAAAGAATTAGGAATGGGTGAAACTTGGCACTGGAGTCTCTGGAGGCTGTGCTTGGGTAGTTTTGGGACCCTCACAAAGAAAGACATGGAGAGGCTGGATGGAGCATGTCCAGGGCAGGGAAGGGAGCTGGGAAGGGGCTGGAGCAGCTGAGGGAGCTGGGGGGGCTCAGCCTGGAGAAAAGGAGGCTCAGGGGGGACCTTCTGGCTCTGCAACCCCCTGACAGGAGGGGGGAGCCGGGGGGGGGTCGGGCTCTGCTGCCAGGGAACAAGGGACAGGAGGAGAGGGAACGGCCTCCAGCTGTGCCAGGGGAGGCTCAGGTGGGACAGGAGGAGGAATTTCCTCCTGGAAAGGGTGGTGAGGCCTTGGCAGGGGCTGCCCAGGGAGGTTTGGAGTGCCCAGCCCTGGAGGTGTCCCAGGAAGGCCTGGCCGTGGCACTCAGTGCTCTGGGCTGGGGGACAAGGTGGGCATCGGGCACAGGGGGGATCCATGGGCTGGGAGGGCTTTTCCAACCTCTGTGACTCCCTGATTTTGGGATGTTTAGGTTGGATATCAGGTAAAATATCTCCCTGGAAAGGGCTGTCCAGCCCTGGCACAGGGTGGAATCCCCATCCCTGGAGGGATTTCCGAGCCCTGTGGATGTGGCACGTGGGGACATGGGGCAGTGGTGGCCTTGGCAGTGCTGGGTCAGACTTGATGATCTCCAAGGGCTTTTCCAACCTAAATGATTCCCAGATTGGATGAGGCACAACCACCTTTTACAACCCAAACTGTTGGGGTTTTTTTCGCTTTTCACACAGAAGGAAAATAGGTTTAATTTCCTTTCTGATCTTGCTCCACCCCAGAAATCCATTCTTTTTGCAGTTCCATTCCCAGCCCCTGCTGCTTTTTGTTCCCTCACTGGCAGCCACCTTTATTTATGACACTCGTCATTCAGCCTAAAATCTGCATTTCTGCCCCCCAAAAATCCCTCCCCTAAGGATTTTGTAGCAGGAAATGTAGCCAGGCTTTGTGTTCCTGAAGCACTTGAGGAGAAACATTTGCTTCTGCCTCGATCAGCCGAGTTGGTGTCACCCCCTGACAGCATTTTGGGTGTGCTTTGTGAAGATATTTCGTTTCTCCCACGGGAGAGCGAAATGGGAAGAGACAGAGACCATGAGAAGCAGAAAATCCCTGGAAAAGTTGTTATGAGAGGAGAAAAAAACCAGCCTCAATTTAACCTGCCTGGGTTTCACGATGGCTTTGTCACTTTGAACTGTGATTTTGTTGTGAAGAGCGAATTTAAAGCAGGAAGTCCCCGTTCAACAGTGGCTTTTGCCTCTCTCTGTTTAGACTCCAGGCTGAGTTTAATGACAGAAACACCTTTTTAGGCCTTTTTTTTTCTGCTCCTCGGGGAGACGAGTTGCTGTGGGAACTGGTGGCTTCTGCTTTCCCACTGCTGCTCGTGATCCTCGGATCTCTGTCCTCCTCCAACATCCCACCCCAAACTGGGTGCAGGCATCACCTCTGGGTTCTAGGGGTTGGTGACACTTCTAAATTTAGGTAAAAGTGGGGGTTGAAAGGTTGTGCCAGCAAAACTTGGGCTAATAAATGGTTTTTAGGGTCAAATTGGGGTTTACACCTCCTCAGACCTTTATCTCTTCCAACATTCCACCCCAAACTGGGTGCAGGCATCACCTCTGGGTTCCAGAGGTGACATCCCCAAAGTTGGGCAAAACTGGGTTATGTTTTATGAACCTTACAGGTTGTGCCAGCAAAACTTAGGCTAATAAATGGTTTTTAGGGTCAAATTGGGGTTTACACCTCTTCAGATCTCCATCTACCTCCAACACCCCAAAGTGGGTGAAGGCATCCCTTCTGGGTTCCAGGGGTTGATGACACGACCAAATTTGGGTAAAAGTGGAATTTGAAAGGTTGTGCCAGCAAACTTTGGGCTAATAAATGGTTTTTAGGGTCAATTTGGGGTTTACACCTCTTCAGATCTCCATCCCCCTCCAAGATCCCACCCCAAACTGGGTGAAGGCATCACCTCTGGGTTCTAGGGGTTGGTGACACCCCCAAATTTGGGTAAAAGTGGTTTCTTAAAAGTTGTACCAGCAAAACTTGGGCTAATTAATGGTTTTTAGGGTCAGTTTGGGGTTTACACCTCTTCAGATCTCCATCCTTCCCCAAGATTCCGCCCCAAACTGAGTGCAGGAATCACTTCTGGGTTCTAGGGGTTGGTGACACCCCCAAATTTGGGTAAAAGTGGGGTTTGAAAGGTTGTACCAGCAAAACTTGGGCTAATAAATTGTTTTTAGGGTCATTTTGGAGTTTTACACCCCCACAGATCTCCATCTCTTCAACATCCCACCCCAAAGCAGGTGAAGGCATCACCTCTGGGTTCCAGGGCTTGGTGACATCCCCCAAATTTGAGTAAAGGTGGTTTCTCAAAAGTTGTACCAGCAAAACTTGGGTTAATAAATGGTTTTTAGGGTCAAATTGGGGTTTACACCTCCTCAGATCTCCATCTCTTCCAACATCCCACCCCAAACTGGGTGAAGGCATCGCCTCTAGGTACTAGAGGTTGGTGACACCCCCAAATTTGGGTAAAAGTGGGTTTTGAAAGGTTGTGCCAGCAAACTTTGGGTTGATAAAGGGTTTTTAGGGTCAGTTTGAGGTTTTACATCTCTTCAGATCTCCATCTCTTCAACATCCCACCCCAAAGTGGGTGAAGGCATCACCTCTGGGTTCCAGAGGTGGCACCCCCAAATTTGGGTAAAACTGGGTTATGTTCTATGAATCTTACAGGTTGTGCCAGAAAAATTTGGGCTAATAAATGGTTTTTAGGATCAAATTGGGGTTTACCACCTCCTCACATCTCCATCCCTTCAACATCCCACGTTTGCTGAGCTGATCCCTTGAATTCTATTCTATATTTCTGTTATTTTGATGAGTCCTGGGGCTTTTCTCTATCCTTTGTCAGCTCTTCAACACCTTCTTGGGGTCCCAGCCCAAGATTTTAGACCCAGACTTTTGGATTTTAGATTTTAATGCAGGGGGAGATTAAATTGAATTCGGGGTGGAGACGATGTGAGATTCCTGATTTGGTTATTTGCTGCTTTATACATCAAAAATCAACTTTTTGGTGGCAATGGATGGGTTTTAAGGTCCCTTCCCACCCAAACCATTCCAGGATTCCATCACCTGGTAAACACATGGATATAAATCATCCATCCTGCAGAAGTTCAGGAAGCTCAGAGGTGAAGGAATTGTGTCGGCTTAGATCCAGTTTTTCTCCTGTTATCACCTGTTGAGCCCTTTATTCTTCTCGACCCTATAAATTTATTTTAACTTCCTATTTTGGAGTCACCCCCAGACTCCAGCACTGCTCTGACCCCTGAACAAAGCCCTGAAATTCTCCTGCAGGACTTGTTTCCTTGTAGCTTCGTGGTGTTAATGCTGCTTGTTCTCTTTAATTAATAACCACAATTTTTCCTCTCTTGGAGAATAAAAGGAAGTTATTTTGGTTTTTTTTCCCCCCGATGTGTTACAGCAATAAGCTGGAAAATAGCAATTTCTTTGTGATCTCTGGCACAGACTCAGGATTCTCACGTCCTGCCTGTTCACAGTTCCTGTCACTGACTGCCTGTACTTAGAGGAGGAAAAAAATTGTGCTTTTCCCTGCCAGGCTGCTCGAGTGTGAGGGGGTGTGTGGGATCAGGAGGACACCAGTTGTCCTTCTGGCACTGGGAAGCCATTCCCTGTGTCCTGTCCCTCCAGGCCTTGTCCCCAGTCCCTCTCCAGCTCTCCTGGAGCCCCTTTAGGCCCTGCCAGGGGCTCTCAGCTCTCCCTGGAGCCTTCTCTTCTCCAGGGGAACCCCCCCAGCTCTCCCAGCCTGGCTCCACCCTTGATGGATTCCCATTAATGGGAATACCCATCGAATGGATATTCCCCCATCCCAGGGCTGGGAAGCTGTGGCTCTGAGGATTGTCCAACCAGGAATTCTTTCACCAGTAATTGTGGGACTTGAAATCCTGTGGAAAGAATGTCTGGATTTAATAGAGAAGATGTAAAGGATGTGAAGAAATCATGGAATCCCAGACTGGTTGGGGTTGGAAGGGATCTTAAAGATCATCCCATTCCACCCCTGCCATGGGCAGGGGCACCTTCCACCAGCCCAGGTTGCTCCAACCTGGCCTTGGACACTTCCAGGGATCCAGGGGCTTCTCTGGGAATTCTTTTCCAGGGCCTCTCCACCCTCCCAGCCAGGAATTCCTTCCCAATATCCCATCTAACCCTGCCCTCTGCCCAGTTTTAAATATTCCCTGCTTTCCAGCTCTCTTTGCTTCCCTTTGGAAATCACCTCAGTTCATTGTTGCTCCATTGCCACGATTTCCTCAGCCTTGGCTTCCCAGGTCCTTAATCCCTCCCTTAATCCTGGTTTTATTTCTGGCTGCAAGCTCAACCAGGTTCTTTTAGGCCCTGCAAGGGGCTCTCAGCTCTCCCTGGATCCTTCTCTTCTCCAGGTGGGAACCCCCCCAGCTCTCCCAGCCGGTCTAAATCCTTTTGGAAACCAAATCCTCTCCAGCTCTGAGTTGCTTTCACACCATTTCCAGCTTTCCAACCCCACTCATCACTTTTCCACAGCAAACGGGGCTTGCTTGGATTTGTCTTGTTTTCCACTCTAATATTCCATGTGAGAAGTTTTGGGCAAAGCCCAATATTTTTATCTGAAGGTGTTTTCAAGCCCAACATTTGAGGTGTTACCACCTGAAATAAATAGGAAGTGATGTTTTCGCCCCACTGTTGCCTATCGATGGCCTGCAGCGAAATCTCTTCCAGTAAGGACAGAATTCCCGGTTTTTAAGGAAGGAATTCCTGGCTGGGAGAGTGGAGAGGCCCCGGCCCGGGTTTATATACGTATATCTCACAGGGAAAAATATGGAATGTTGGGTTGTGGTGGAAAATATGGAGTGTAGGGATTGGAGTGAAAAATGTGGAGCGTTGGGATTGGAGTGAAAAATGTGGAGCATTGGGATTGCAGGGAAAAGTAGGAAGCATTGGGATGGTGGGGAAAAATATGGAGTATTGGGATTGCAGTGAAGAATGTGGAGTATTGGGATTGTGGTGGAAAATATGGAGTGGTGGGATTGCAGGGAAAAAAATATATATTTATTTATATATTTATGTATTTATATATTTATATATTTATATTTATATACATATATATCACAGTGAAAAATATGGAATGTTGGGTTGCGGTGAAAAATATGGAGCATTGGGATTGGAGTGAAAAATGTGGAGTATTGGGATTGTCGTGAAAAATATGGAATATTGGGATTGTGGCAAAAAATATGGAGTATTGGAATTGTGGTAAAAAACATGGAGTATTGGAATTGTGGTGAAAAATATGGGGTGTTGGGATTACAGCGAAAAATGTGGAGTGGTGGGAATTCAGGGAAAAAAATATTTATTTATTTATTTATTTATATATTTATATATATTTATATTTATATATATCTCACAGTGAAAAATATGGAATGTTGGGTTGCAGTAAAAGTATGGAGTGTTGGGATTGCAGTAAAAAATATGGAGTATTGGGATTGTGGTGAAAAATATGGAGTAGTGGGATCAGAGTGTAAAATGTGGGGTATTGGGATTGGAGTGAAAAGTAGGAAGTATTGGGATTGTGGTGGAGAACATGGAGTGGTGGGATTGCGGGGAAAAATATATATATATTTATATGTATTTTTATTTATATACATATATATCACAGTGAAAAATATGGAATGTTGGGTTGCAGTGAAAAATATGGAGTATTGGAATTGTGTTGAAAAATATGGAGTACTGGAATTGCAGGGAAAATATGGAATATTGGGATTGTGGGGAAAAATATGGAGTGGTGGGATTGCAGGGAAAATATATATAGATATATATTTATATATTTATATATTTATATATATTTATATTTTTATACATATATATCACAGTAAAAAATATGGAATGTTGGGTTATGGTGAAAAATATGGAGCATTGGGATTGTGTTGAAAAATATGGAGTACTGGGATTGCAGGGAAAATGTGGAGTATTGGGATTGTGGGGAAAAATATGGAGTGGTGGGATTGCAGGGAAAATGTGGAGCATTGGGATTGCAGTGAAAAGTCAGAAGAATTGGGATTGTGGTGGAAAATATGGAGTGGTGGGATTGCAGGGAAAAATATGGAATGTTGGGACTGCAGTGAAAAATGTGGAGTATTGGGATTGGAGTGAAAAATATGAAGTATTGGAATTGTGGCGAAAAATATGGAGTGGTGGGATTGCAGGGGAAAAAATATATATTTATTAATATATTTATATATTAATATATTTATATGTATATAATTATATAATATTTATTTTTATATATTCGTATATTTATATATATTTGTTTAATAGGTATTTTTAGATGTCATTTGTGTGAGCTCTTGAGCTCTGGAGAAGTTCCCCCGAGTGCTCCACGGGTTTGGTGGGAGAAATCCCGGAGCTCTCCCCCCTCCTCCCTCCTCCAGCCCCCGGGTAACGCTGTTTTCCGGTGCTTTGCTCAGATCAGGTGGACGAAAACAGCGGGAAGTGCCTCGGACAGATTCCAGGACTCGAGCGTGTTCAACGAGACCCTTCGGATCTCCAACATCCAGAGGCACCAGGGGGGACGTTACTACTGCAAGGCCGAGAACGGCCTCGGCTCTCCCGCCATCAAATCCATCCGGGTGGACGTCTACTGTGAGTAAAACTTGGGAATTCTCAGCTCCGGGGGTTAGGGGGTGTTTGGCTCAACTGCTGGTGTTGCGACGAGAGGGATTGTAGTGAAAAATACGGAATAGTGGGACGGTGTTGAAAAATGTGAGTTATTGGCCTTGCAGTGAAAAATGTGGAGTATTGGGATTGCAGTGAAAAATGTGGAGTATTGGGATCGCAGTGAAAAATGTGGAGTATTGGGGTTGTGCTGAAAAATATGAGAGATTGGGATTGTGCTGAAAAATATGAGAGATTGGGGTTGCAGTGGAAAATATGAGGGACTGGGATTGCAGTGAAGAATATGGAATATTGGGATTATGATGAAAAATATGGAGTATTGGGATCATAGTGGAAAATATGGAATATTGGGATTACAGTGATGAATATGGAGTACTGGGATTGTGATGAAAAATATGGAGTATTGGGATCGCAGTGAAAAATGTGGAGGATTGAGATCACAGTGGAAAATGTGGAATATTGGGATCACAGTGGAAAATATGACGTATTGGGTTGCAGTGAAAAATATAGAGTATTGGGCTTGCAGTGGAAATGTGGAATATTGGGATCACAGTGGAAAATATGGAGTGTTGGGCTTGCAGTGGAAAATGTGGAATATTGGAATTGTGATGAAAAATATGAGGGATTGGGATTGCAGCGAAAAATAGGAGAGATTGGGATTGCATTGGAAAATAGGAGGGATTGAGATTGCAGTGAAGAATATGGAGTACTGGGATTGTGATGAAAAATATGGAATATTGGAATTGCAGTGAAAAATGTGGAGGATTGAGATCACAGTGGAAAATGTGGAATATTGGGATCACAGCGGAAAATATGGAGTGTTGGGATTGCGGTGAAAAAATGAGGGATTGGGTTGCGGTGAAAAATATGGAGTGTTGGGATTGCAGTGAAAAATATGGAGGATTGAGGTAACAGCAGAAAATGTGGAATATTGGGATCACAGTGGAAAATATGGAGTGTTGGGATTGTGGTGAAAAATATGAAGTGTTGGGATTGCAGTGAAAAATATGGAGGATTGGGATCACAGTGGAAAATATGGAATATTGGGATCATAGTGGGAAATATGGATTGTGGTGAAAAGTAGGAAGTATTGGGACTGTGGTGAAAAATATGAAGTACTGGGATCACAGTGAAAAATATGGAGTATTGGGATTGCAGTGAAAAATATGGAGGATCAGGATTGTGATGAAAAATATGGAGGATTGGGATTGCGGTGAAAAATGTGAGTTATTGGGGTGCAGTGAAAAATATGGAGTATTGGGATTACAGTGAAAATTATGAAGTATTGGGATTGCGGTGAAAGTATGAGCTATTGTGTTGTGGTGAAAAATATGGAATGTTGGGTTGCAGTGAAAAATATGGGGTGTTGGGATTGCAGTGAAAAATGTGGAGTGTTGGGATTGCAGAGGAAAATATGGAGTGTTTGGACTGCAGTGGAAAATGTGGAGTGTTGGGATCACAGTGGAAAATACGGAATATTGGGATGATAGTGAAAAATATGGAATATTGGGATCACAGTGGAAACTTGGGCTAATCAATGGTTTTTAGGGTCAGTTTGGGGTTTACACCTCCTCACATCTCCATCCCTTCAACATCCCACGTTTGCTGAGCTGATCCCTTGAATTCTATTCCGTATTTCTGTTATTTTGATGAGTCCTGGGGCTTTTCTCTCTATCCTTTGTCAGCTCTTCAACACCTTCTTGGGGTCCCAGCCCAAGATTTTAGACCCAGACTTTTGGATTTTAGATTTTAATGCAGGGGCAGTTTAAATTGAATTCGGGCTGGAGACAATGGGAAACCTCGGGAATTCTCACTTCCTTGTTGGATTTCTTGTTTTGCTCAACTTCTGGTGTCCCAGTTCGAGCGGCTCGGGAGGAGTCCAGTTTTGGGCGGTTTTAGGGTGGATTTTTGGTGGCTTTGGGGGATATTTGTGGTGGGAAGGCTCGGGAAGGTCGACGAGGCTGCTCCTGCAGGGAAGTGGCTTTAAATAAATCACAATATTTTGGATAAGATGGAAGAAAATCGGGTGCGACTCGACCTGCTTGGAAATCAGAGGAGGATTTGTCACAGGGGGAAGGTCTAATGTGGAGTATTGGGATCCCGGTGGAAAAATGTGGAATATTGAGATCACAGTGAAAAACATGGAGTGTTGAGATCACAGTGGAAAATATGGAGGGTTGGGACCACAGTGGAAAATATGAGGGATTGGGATTGCAGTGAAAAATGTGGAATATTGGGATTGCAGTGAAAAATAGGAAGTATTGGGATTGTGGTGAAAAATATGGAGTCGTGAGATAGCAGTGGAAAATATGGAATATTGGGATAATAGTCGAAAATATGGAATATTGGGATAATAGTGAAAAATATGGAGTGTTGGGATTTTGGTGAAAAGTAGGAAGTATTGGGATTGTGGCAAAAAATATGGAGTATTGGGATTGTGATGAAAAATATGGAGTATTGGGATTGTGATGAAAAATATGGAATATTGGGATTGTTGAAAATTATGGAGTATTGGAATTGTGATGAAAAATATGGAGTATTGGGATTGTGATGAAAAATATGGAGTATTGGGATTGTGATGAAAAATATGGAATATTGGGATTGTGGTGAAAAATATGGAATATTGGGATTGTTGAAAATTATGGAGTATTGGGATTGTGGTGAAAAATATGAGTTATTGGGTTGCAGTGAAAAATATGGAGTATTGGGATTACAGGGGAAATGTGGAGTACTGGAATAGCAGTAAAAAATATGGAGTGTTGTGATTGCAGTGGAAATATGAGGTATTGGGATTGCAGTGAAGAATATGAAATATTGGGATTGTGATAAAAAATATGAAGTATTGGGATTGTGATTAAAAATATGAAGTATTGGGATTGCAGTGAAAAATATGGAGTATTGGGATCGCAGTGAAAAGTAGGAAGTATTGGGATTGTGGTGAAAATATGAGGGGTTGGGTTGTGGTGAAAAATATGGAATGTTGGGTTGCAGTGAAAAATAGGGAGTATTGAGATTGCAGTGAAAAATGTGGAGTGTTTGGATTGCAGTGGAAAATGTGGAGTGTTGGGATCACGGTGGAAAATATGGAAAATTGGGATCACAGTGAAAAATATGGAGTGTTGGGATTGTGGTGAAAAGTAGGAAGTATTGGGATTGTGGTGAAAAATATGGAGTGTTGGGATTGGAGTGAAAAATATGGAATATTGGGATTGCAGTGAAAAATATGGAGTGTTGGGATTGGAGTGAAAAATATGGAGTGTTGGAATTGCAGGGAAAATACAAGAGTATAGGGATTGTAGTGGAAAATATGGAGGATTGAGTTGCAGTGAAAAATATGAAGTGTTGGGATTGGAATGAAAAATGTGGAGTATTGGGATTGCAGGGAAAATATGGAGTATTGGGATCACAGTGAAAAATGTGGAGTGTTGGTATTGCAGTGGAAAATGTGGAATATTGGGATTGTGATGAAAAATATGAGGTATTGGGATTGCAGTGGAAAATATGAGGGATTGGGATTACAGTGAAGAATATGGAATATTGGGATTGTGAACAAAAATATGGAGCATTGGGATTGCAGTGAAAAATGTGGAGTATTGGGATTGGAGTGAAAAATGTGGAATATTGGGATTGCAGTGGAAAATATGAAATATTGTGATTGTGATAAAAAAATATGGAGTGTTGGGATCGCAGTGAAAAATATGGAATATTGGGATTGCAGTGCAGTTGGACACCAGGGCTGACAGAAAAAGGGGAAAGCCTTGAAAATCTCCTGCAATAAATGCACGAAAAGGAATTAAAATTAAATCAACTTTTTGTGCCTTGGTTCTGGAACTGGAATTCCCCAGTTGGTTTTTGGGGGGTTCTCTTGCCTGATGGGGGTGTTTGGCTTCATGATTTGCCTGAAAAAGCTGTAAAATACCAGAAAAGTGGGAAATCTTTTAGGGATAATCACAGAATGAGGTGGTAATTGCTAATGAATTGTAATTAATGACAATTAATGAATTGTAATGAATTTTAATGAGTCCGTGTGGGCCAAGCAGGGTTTGGAATGGAGGGATGGTTTCAAATTGAGAGAGGGAAGGGTTAGGTGGGATTTTGGGAAGGAATTCCCGGCTGGGAGGGCAGTGAGGGGCTGGGATGGAATTCCCAGAGAAGCTGTGGCTGCCCCTGGATCGCTGGAGGTGTCCAGGATTGGGATCCCTGGGCTGGTGGAAGGGGGTGGGACTGGATGATCCTTAAAATCCCTTCCAAGCCAAACCATCCCGTGATTCCATGATTCCATAAAAACCCTTCTCCCTCCCCTCAGCATCCCTGGATTAGACCCTCCCTAATTCCTGATTTTAGGCAGAGAAAATCAAAATATTAAAAAGTGATATTTCCGAGTAGCTTTGGGGAATTTTGTCCTTTTTTTAATGGGAATTTTGTCCTTTTTTTAACTGGAATTTTCTGCTTTAATTTCGATTAATTTCTATTTATTGAATATTTCCTCTGTCAATCCCATGTTGTGTGTCCATGGCAAGAACTCCGGGCAGGAATTTTGGGAGGGATTTGGAGTCTCTTTTGCTCAGAGACTCCAAAACAAAAAGAATCCAAAGCACTAAACCAACATTTTCAATCAAATTGTGGTTTGTTTGTTTTAGTGAACATTTATTTAGTGAAATTCCATAGAAAAAAACCCTTTTCCTCCAGGATTTAGTACCTGGGAGCTCACAAAAAACTCACAAAAATTGAAAATATTAAAAATTGATATTTCCAAGTAGTTTTAGGGAATTTTGTCCTTTTTTTTAATGGGAATTTTGTCCCTTTTTTAACTGGAATTTTCTGATTAATTTCGATTAATTTCTATTTATTGAATATTTTCTCTGTCAAACCCATGTCATGTGTCCATGGCAAGAACTCTGAGCTGGAATTTTGGGAGGGTTTGGATTCTCTTTGGCTCAGAGACTCCAAAACAAAAAGAATTTGAAAACCAAACCAACATTTTCTCTCAAATTGGGTTTTGTTTGTTTTCCTGAACTTTTATTTAGCGAAATTCCATAAAAAAAGGCAATTTTCTCCCCGAATTCGGTAACTGTCACAAACAAATCTGTGGGAAACAGATGATGTTCCTTTTGAAAGCAAAACTATCATTTTAGAGCAAGATGGAAACACTTTAAGTTTTTGGAGGAAACCCTTGACTGCGTTTTAAAATACCTATTTAAAAAATATATATTTAAAAATACATATTTGAAAAAAAATAAAAAAAATTTGAAAGCGTCTCGGCTTTTAAAGCTGAAGAATAAAAACCAAATCAAAGTTGTTTTCCATCTTAGGTTTGGATCAAGAGCCTAATGGAAAATTTCGGCCTCCAGGAAAATCCTGGAGCTCCGGGAATATCCTCCAGGAGCAGCATTTCCATCCAGCTCCATTTCGTCCTGCTGTTGGTTTTAGTGACTCCTGGAGGGGCAGAGGGAATTCTGCTGGAATTTTGGGAATGTGAGGGGGGTGGTGCTGCACCAACTCCGTCAAAAGCTCTCCTGGGTCGTGCTAAACCAGGCTGGGAATTCCTCAGATCCTTGAGCAATTCCAGAGCTGAGACAAACCTGGGAAAATCTGGGGGTTGGTGTCGAAATATGTGAAGGTGGGAAGTGTGGAGAGAAGGAAAATAAAAGGTGGTTCGGTGTTGCCAAAGTTCCTGTTCCATCGACAGCTGCTCTTGGAAAGATTCTTAGAGAATCCAGGGAGATTCTTATGGAATCAGGGAGTGGTTTGGGTTGGAAAGGACTTAAAACCCATCCATTCCAAACCCTGCCATGAGCAGGGACACCTTCCACCAGCCCAGGTTGCTCCAACCTTTCCTTGGACACTTCCAAGGATCCAGGGGCAGCCACAGCTTCTCTGGGAATTCTTTTCCAGGGTCTCCCCACCCTCCCAGACAAGAATTCCTTCCCAACATCCCACGTAAATCTACACTTTTCAGTTTAAAGCCATTCCCTGTGTCCTGTCCCTCCATCCCTTGTCCCAAATCCCTCTCCAGCTCTCCTGGAGCCCCTTTAAGCCCTGGAAGGGGCTCTCAGCTCTCCCTGGATTCATGGCAGGAATTCTGCCTCCTGAGCTAATTGTGGGACATTGGAACTGCAAATCTCCAGGCCGGGAGCGGCTGCAAATTCCTTCTGAATCTCCTCCAGAGCAGAACTGTTCCCAGAATCCTAAATTCATGGAATGGTTGGGTTAGGAGGGACCTTAAAGATCATCCAGTTCCAACAGGGACACCTTCCACCAGCCCAGGTTGCTCCAACTTGGCCTTGGACACTTCCAGGGATCCAGGGGCAGCCACAGCTTCTCTGGGAATTCTATTCCAGGACCTCCCCACCTTCCTAGCCAGGAATTCCTTCCCACTATCCCACCTAAATCCCCCCTTTTCCAACTCCAAGCCATTCCCTGTGTCCTGTCCCTCCATCCCTCGGAACTTCTCCCCTCATCTCCTCGGTTTCCTTTTTTTAGTTTCTTCTGGAAAGCTCTTAAATTAGGGATGATTTTTTTTTTAGCAGACAACTTTCTGTCCTTTATTTCCCGTGTCTCAGACGTGTTCTGCTCTCCCAGCTCTTCCTGACAATCCTCATTTCTCACACCAGGTTCAAACAAACACCCTCATTTCCCTGGGAATCGTATCCTCGCTGAGCCACCGGGAGAAGAAACCGCTTCAGAAATTCATCCCAGACTTGAACTCTTTGTTTCTTTTCTCTGGAAGTGCCTCTTTAAAAGTCCATCTCATCTTTCTTCTTTGAAGAAAAAAAGCTTTTATGCTTGACTCCTAGGAAATTTTTTTTTTTTCCTTGGCTTCTGGAGGACACTTTCTCCTTTTACAAGGAAGGAAAATAAGGTAGAAATGAAATATTTTCATTTAAAGAAGCAGATTTCCTGCAAGAAAGCTTTGGCTGCTCCTTCCCAGAGGACAATTTAGCATGTTTTAGGGAAAAAAAGTCCTAATTCTTTCACTGAAAATGTATTTTTGTATTCCTCTTGCTTTCCCACCTCCTCATGGACACAGGCTGCACAGCTGGAGGAGAAGAAGGTGGGGCAAAAGGTCAGGTTGATGTTGAAAGAATCCTGAATATAATGTGGAAGTCAGGGAGAGAGAAAGTTTTATCTGACGGATTTAGCACACAGAGAAGCTGAAGATTTTATTTTATTTCTTATATATTTTTATTGGGTGGTAGAAAGGAGACCCAGGCTGTGCAGAGAAAATCTCTCATTCCAGGATGAAAAGGTTGGTCTGGGATTTATGGGTAAACAACCATTCCCTTTGCTCAGAGATCCACTTAAATCTCGGTTTGCAGCTCCATTTCCAGGAAATATCCCTGGATTTTGGCTGCTCTTCCACTGGAGCAGCTTTGTGGCGAGGGGGAGGCAGTTGGGTCACAGAAACAAGTTTATCCCGTGCTGGGAATATTCCCTGGAGCAATTCCAGTCTCCTGTGTGACACAAGAGCAGTTCTAGGGGGGAAGAAGCTCCTGCAGCCCCAAGATCTTCCTCCCAGATCCCCGTTGATGTCCCTGGAGATGATGTGGAATATTTGTGGAGTTGTTTTATTATGTCTCAGTTCTCCTCCTGTGGAGTTCCCTTAATTCTTTCCCATCCAGGTTGAAATCCTGGAATCCCAAACCGGTTTGGGTTGGAAGAGACCTTAAAGATACATCATCCCACCCCCTGCCATGGGCAGGGACACCTTCCACTAGATCAGGGATCCCAACCTGGCCTTGGACACTTCCAGGGATCCAGGGGCAGCCACAGCTTCTCGGGGAATTCCATTCCAGCCCCTCCCCACCCTCCCAGCCAGGAATTCCTTCCCAATCTCCCATCTGTCCCTGCCCTCTGGCAGTGGGAAGCCATTCCCTGTGTCCTCTCACTCCAGTTCCTGGTGAAAAGTCCCTCTTCATCGGGAAGGTGAACTCAGAGCTGAAGCCCCTGTGCCAATGGAAAACAGCCCCAGGCTGCTTTTCCCAAGAAAACCTCGGGAGCAAAGAATGATGGGGGAAAGTGGGAAAAATGGGATGTAAGGCCTTTTTTTTTTTTTTTTGTATCTATTTTGGTGTCCACTTTGGGAAACCTTCCACCAGCCCAGGTTGCTCCAACCTGGCCTTGGACACTTCCAGGGATCCAGGGGCAGCCACAGCTTCTCTAGGAATTTTATTCCAGGGCCTCCCCACCCTCCCAGCCAGGAATTCCTTCCCACTATCCCATCTCTCCCTGCCCTCTGGCAGTGGGAAGCCATTCCCTGTGTCCTGTCCCTCCATCCCTTGTCCCCAGTCCCTCTCCAGCTCTCCTGGAGCCCCTTTAGGCCCTGCCAGGGGCTCTCAGCTCTCCCTGGAGCCTTCTCTTCTCCAGGGGAACCCCCCCAGCTCTCCCAGCCTGGCTCCAGAGGGGCTCCAGCCCTTGGAGCAGCTCCAGGATCTCCTCTGGACTCTCTCCAGCAGCTCCACGTCCTTCCTGCAGAGCAGAATTGATGGGATATCAAAGATACAGCACTGGGAATGAGGGGAGGAATTACCTGGACCTTCCAGCTGCTCCTCCCATTGCTCCATGTCCTTCTCAGCCTTCCCCAGTTTAGTGCAATCCTAAAAAACTGGATTTGGACTGGCTGGGATGAGCAGGAGCTGCTGTTTCCTCCTGGAGGGCTGTTTTTGCCCCAGTGAGATAATTCCATGCTCTTTTTGAGGGATAAGGACCCTCAGACTCCCTCACGCTCCTTTGCTGGTTTGTGGTCAGCTCTGCCTGTCACCAGGAAGGAAAAAATGTGGGGAATTTTATATGGAAAAATATTTAAATGTGGGTTCTTTGCCCTCCTTCTCCTGGAGGAATTAATGTATAAATCCACAGAGAGGATTTAAAGCATTTTATGGGGTGTTTGTACATCAAACACTGGTGGTAAAAACTAAACTGGGGCTTTCTGGTGAGTCCTAAAGAAACAATTCCCACCTCTCAGCCTTCCACCATCCTATATATTCCAGTTTCCCTTGCAGGAGAGTATTAAAGAAGTCTCTTCTTAGCTTTCCCATCTCTCAGGACATTCTCTATATCTTTTCATCTTTTTTCTTCTTTTTTTCTCCTGGAAAAGAATTTGGCTGAGGGTTGAAGAGCCTGTTTTTCACTAGTTTATTCCTGATTTTCATACAGTTGTTACACATTTGAATAGGGAGGTTTTTGCTTCCCTTGAATGGGGAAAAGTCACAGATTTTAAAGCACAGGCACAACTTCTGTAATATCCCATTTTATTGTTGCTGCTGGAATGGTTTGGAAGTGAACCTTCATCCTCACCACTCTTTTATTCCCTAATTTTTGTCTCCTTGGCCTTAATCCCCCACATTTTCTGGCACATGTTTTCTTTGCAGATGTTTCTGCAATGAAGATGTGATTCAGATCTCGAAAATCCAGTTGAGCTGCTTCATTATTTCGTGTTTGCCACGCCGAGTCGAGTCTTTATTGCTCTGACATTTTTAATTCCCATCTCTGGGATCTCCCAATATTCACTGATATGTTATATTTTTTTTTTTTTTTTTGGGAAGCTTTCATTCATCAGAGCATCAGTGATGTGCTGAAATCCTCCTTCACGGGGCTGCACGAGGGAGCAGAAATAATGAATGCAAACTTAAAGGGGAAAATTAAAAAAAAAAAAAAAGCAATAAAACATTGGCATGGAAGGAAAGCAAATATATTCATCTTTCCTCACTTCGTTTTTTGCATGATACAGGATAAAAAAGACAATTTAAAATGAGATCTTGTGCAGATGGAAAGTGTTTCAAAGCTTCCCTATATCGATAATTTTGATTTTGCAGCGGGAGAGAGATGCAGGTTCGTTAGAGGGTTCCTCATTATTCCTTCTCTGAGGTGGAATTTGGGAATTTAAAACATGAAAAGCTGGGGAAAAGGCTGTGCTTGGGGTTCACTGGAAGTGTCCAAGGCCAGGTTGGAGCAAGCTGGGCTAGTGGGAGGTGTCCCTGCCCATGGCAGGGGGTGGAACAAGATGAGCTGTAAGGTCCCTTCCAACCCAACTCATTCCATAATTCCCTGATTTTATGCATCCAGGACAGGTCAGGATGGGAAGAACCAAGGCTTGGGAATGCCCTGGAGCTGCACAAGGCTCAGAGAACTTGGAGTGTGTGAGGATTTGTCTCCATCAATGCCCAGATTGATCCCAGAATGGGTTGGGTGGGAAGGAAATTTAAAAGTCCTCTAATTCCAACTCTTTCCCACGGGCAGGGACACCTCCCACCATTCCAGGTTGCTCCAACCTGGCCTTGGACACTTCCAGGGATCCATATTCAAATGTGTACCAACTGTATGAAAAGTGGGAATAAAGCAGTGAAAAACAGGCTCTTCAACCCTCAACTAAACTCTTTTCCAGGAGAAAAAATAATAAAAATAAAAATATACAGAAAATCTCCCTAAATGGAGACAAGCACTGAAATGGGGAAAGAAAAACACAAAAACAACCCCAAAACCCCAAAAGACAAATCTTTACAAAAGGCTTCTCCTCTTGTAAGCCCGAGGCAAAACCCTTTTTTGGGATAATAAAAGGGGCAGCTCAGTGATTTCTCTTTGCTCTCTGAAAAGCAGCAGAGCTCCTGAAATTCGGCAGCGCTCCCGCTCTTGGTGTAAAATCAGGGAATTGTGGAATGGGTTGGGTGGGAAGGGACCTTAAAGATCATCCAGTGCCACCCCTGCCATGGGCAGGGACACCTTCCACTAGCCCAGGTTGTTCCAACCTGACCTTGGACACTTCCAGGGATCCAGGGGCAGCCACAGCTTCTCTGGGAATTCTATTCCAGCCCCTCCCCACCCTCCCAGCCAGGAATTCCTTCCCAATATCCCACCTAATTCTTTGGCTGGACAGTTGGATCACAGGGATCTGTGGCCTGAGGAGGTCCAAGGTGGCAGCAGAGGAAATGTTTGGGAAGCTGGAGAGCAGGGAATGGTGTCCCACAAACTGATCTGAGGCTCATGAGCAGTTTGGGGTGGAAGAGCTTCCCAGTCTGTGTGGGCACATCATCCGGGAGGGAAGGGGAAAATGCCCAGACTGGATGTGGGAACAGCTGGGAGAGCTGGGGGGGTTCCCCTGGAGAAGAGAAGGCTCCAGGGAGAGCTGAGAGCCCCTGGCAGGGCCTAAAGGGGCTCCAGGAGAGCTGGAGAGGGACTGGGGACAAGGCCTGGAGGGACAGGACACAGGGAATGGCTTCCCACTGCCAGAGGGCAGGGAGAGATGGGAGATTGGGAAGGAATTCCTGGCTGGGAGGGTGGGGAGGGGCTGGACTGGAATTCCCAGAGAAGCTGGTGTGGAGATCAGTGGAGATCTGAACATATGTAAGGACACAGATCTGCTGGGATGGGTCCAGAGGAGGCTCCAGGATGGTCAGAGGGTGGAGCAGCTCTGCTGGGAGGGAAGGCTGGGAGAGCTGGGATTGTTCAGCCTGGAGAGGAGAAGCTTTGGGGTGACCTGATTGTGGCCTTCCAGGACCTGAAGGATCTACAGGAAAGATGGAGAGAGACTGTGGACAAGGGATGGAGGGACAGGACACAGGGAATGGCTTCAAACTAGTTTAGATGGGATCTTGGGAAGGAATTCCTGGCTGGGAGGGTGGGGAGGCCCTGGGATAGAATTCCCAGAGAAGCTGTGGCTGCCCCTGGATCCCTGGAAGTGTCCAAGGCCAGGTTGGAGCAACCTGGGCTGGTGGAAGGTGTCCCTGCCCATCTCAGGTAGCTGGAACTTGATCTTCAAAGTCCCTTCCAACCCAAACCATTCCAAAGAATTCAGTTACTTCCAATCCTGCCCAAAAATAACCCCGGGAGAAGAGAAACAGAAAGATTTAGAATTTGGAAACTCAACCAGACGAATCACTTCAGTGCTTTACAGGAAGGCAACAACAAAAAAAAAAATCCCCATAATTTTCTTTTTGGGTTGATCAAATTCTGAAGAGTCAACTCTTTAAATTAAAGTGAAGTCCTGGGTGTTGCTATAGAGTTAATATTTATTAATCAAAATGAAAATAATTTCAGAAATCTGTTTTCCACTGAGGTTTCTGCCACCATCAGGTTCAACCTGGGCAAGTGGAATTTGTCCCTGCCCATGGCAGGGGTGGCACTGCATGAATTTTAAGGTCCCTTCCCACCCAACCCATTCCATAATTCCCTGATTTTACGCAGAGAGCGGGAGCGCTGCCGAATTTCGGGAGCTCTGCAGCTTTTCAGAGAGCAAAGAGAAATCACTGAGCTGCCCCTTTTATTATCCCAAAAAAGGGTTTTGCCTCGGGCTTACAAGAGGAGAAGCCTTTTGTAAAGATTTGTCTTTTGGGGTTTTGGGGTTGTTTTTGTGTTTTTCTTTCCCCATTTCAGTGCTTGTCTCCGTTTCGGGAGATTTTCTGTATCTTTTCATCTTTTTTCTTCTTTTTTGTTTTTTTTCTCCTGGAAAAGAATTTGGTTGAGGGTTGAAGAGCCTGTTTTTCACTGGTTTATTCCTGCTTTTCGTACAGTTGGTACACATTTGAATATGGAGGTTTTTACTTCTTCTAAATGAGAAAAAGTCACATTATTTGGAGTTTGGTGCTGCTTTTTGTGGAGGTTTTAATCCCTTTGAGTTGTTCTGAAGTGAGTTTTGCTCACCAGAGTTGAACCAAACCCTTCCCCTCAACAAAAACAAGACTATAAGTGGTGTAAATATATTTTATAATATAATATAATATAATATAATATAATATAATATAATATAATATAATATAATATAATATAATATAATATATTTTATACCATCCTGTTTCCATCTAAATTCAGATTTTCACTCTTACCCATAATTCAGAAATGGAGTTTTAAATACCTGGGGGTCCTGATTTCACTGAATGAATGAGGAAGTTCATGGTGGAACCATCAAATCACAGAAAAGAACCTTAAAACCAACCCCCTATAATGGACAGGGAAACTTCCAGTGGGGTGGAAAAACAAAAGCAAGGAATGATGGGAATGAGAGAGGCAGCTCTGCCATCAATTATTCATGGAATTTTGGAGCAGCTCCTGTAATTTCAAGACGTTTTTTACACCCCCAGAAAACAACTGTTCAGTCTGAATTAACCAGCTTTGAAATGCCTGATAAATGTTCCCTGCTTTTTTTATTCTGATTTTCTGCATTTTTATTTTCCACGAGGAAAATCTTTGGTGTGAGCAACAGGAAAAAAACCTGATGTTGTTGGTGGTGATGGAAAGTCGGATTTTTTTTTTATGTGTGTTCTGAATTGAGAAAATGCTTTGTGAATTCCAGAATTCCTGGTCTGTGCTACATTTTCCATGGATTTTTTTCTCCAGGTTTGTTTGAATTCAGTTCAGAAAGTTGTGGGTTTAAAGAAGGGTTTGATGTGTGGAGAGGTTTTGGAATGGATTCTCCTTTTGGGAAAGGAGCTTATTCCAGTCTGAACCCCTCCTGCTTCCATGGTGGAACATCCCTGGGGGGATCCAAGCAGAGGAACTGCTGGTGCCTTTGTTTTTCATTTAATTTTTAAAATGTCATTTATTTTATTTCACTTTTTTATTTATTAATTTTATTTATTTTAATTTGACACATCAGACTTTCAGCTCTGTATCCAACCCCCTGAACTCCCCAGCCAGGGAGAAGAACCTAAAAATGTGTTTTTTCTCCTCCTAAACTTCATTTTTACCCCTTGTTGCTGCTTTTTTTTTCCAGTCAGCTCTAGACAATGGTCTGTTGTGACTTTACAGATCACAATTAAAGGTTTAAATTTTAAAACCAGTTGGGAACTTGAACTGGGAATGTTGGGAATGATCCCAGAGCTTGCTGCTGCCCCAGGAACAGCACTGGGGCTCCTGGGCTGGGTTTGATTTGAGTCCCAGAGAGAAAAGGAGGAAAATTATGGGGTTTTTTTCCATGTAGTTGCCTTCACATTCCGTGGATTTGTGCTGGATTGAGTTTGTTTCCTAAAACTTTATTGGCAAAGAGACCTTGGAGCCCCTTCCAGGCTCTAAAGAGACTCCAGGAGAGCTGGGGAGGGACTGGGGACAAGGGATGGAGGGACAGGACACAGGGAATGGCTTCAGACTCATTTAGATGGGATATTGGGAAGGAATTCCTGGCTGGGAGGGTGGGGAGGCCCTGGAATAGAATTCCCAGAGAAGCTGTGGTTTCCCTTGGATCCCTGGAAGTGTCCAAGGCCAGGTTGGAGCAACCTGGGACAGTGGAAGGTGTCCCTGCCCATGGCAGGGAGTGGAATTGGATGGGCTTTGAGGTCCCTTCCCACCCAAATTCTGGGATTCCATGATCCTATGGAATCTGGAGAACAGGATCCTGGAGCGATCCATGATTTCCTCGTGCTGTGACACCAAGGAATGTTCCAGGTGCTCGTGGCAGACCCACCACTCGGGAACCACCTCCAGGTTTTTAGAGCTCCTTCCAAAGCCACCATTCCTCATCCCAACTCACCTTTTCCCAGCCACATCCCTGTTTTTCCCAGGGCTGGATTTCCCCCTTTCTCTGGTTTAAATCTCCTTTGAAAATGCAGCTGCTTTTTCAGGACTTGGCACCTTCTGCTGGCCCTGGAATGCTGATGGATTGCCTAAAACAGCCCGGGATTTTTCTGCAGTGGGAATTGGGTCTGCAGAGTCCCTAATGGCATATTCCAGAGTTCTGATGGAATTTCAAATAGCCTTTCCAGCATCAGGCCTTCCCAAAATCTGCATTTTCCAGTGAAAGAGGAGCCTGGATTCCTCCTGATCTGCAGTTTTCAGGGAATCTCTTCAGGCTCCTTCCATCCTTTTTTCCCTGCCCTCGATTTTTCCTTCGTCACCCCATGGAGCAGCAATGAGTTGCTGCAGCACAGGAGCATCCCTGTGGAAATTCCAGGGAAGAGGAGGAGGAAGAAGAGTTGGAAACCTCATTCCATGCAGTTCCTTATGGAAAATTGAAGCTGGAAGCTGCTGGAAACCCCCCTTTCCCTGTGGGTATCCTGCCCTGCACTCCTGTCCAAGTGCACTCTGTTTGGGAAAAAAAATCTTTATATGGAATCGTAAAATTCCTCTCCTTGGAATAAAGGAGAATCAGGGCAAAGCAGCTGTGGGGGAATTTCTAATGCAGATTTTTCAGGATAAAGAAATTCCTGTGTTGTTCCCATTCCCAAGTATCATTATTAGTAAAAATACATTTAAATAAGCTGTAACATTCCCTCCTGTGATGCCCTAAAATACTGGGAGTTGGGAATTCAGAGCAAGCCATGGCTTCTGCTGGAATATAAGAGCATGTGAAGTGTTAGATTTGAGTGTACCCAGTTTTCTCTGGCTCCTGGAGACTCTGGATCAGGGAAAACCCAAAATGCTGTGTGTTTAGCTGGGCTTGGAAAGAGCTGGTGTGTCAAATCATGGAATCATGGAATTGTTACGGTTGGAAAAGACTTTTCCATCATCCAATCCAAACAGGAACCCACCTTTAAATGGAATTTTGTAGCTTCTTCATGGCCCACCAGGCTGGGAAGGGCTGTGGGGAGGCAGCTTTGGGATCTGGAACAGGTTGGAAAAGTGAGACGTGTTGGGATAACGGGGCAGGATCTGCCAGGGAAAATTTCTTTTCCCTGCAAAGGAAAACAGGCAGCAGGGAGGATCTGGATGGGCTGGAACCTCCTCGTGCCTCCTTTGGAAAGCAGGAATATGGCACTGGGAAGGAGGAATTCCATAAGGAATTGAAGTGGTGCTGCCTGGGCTGGGCAGTGCTGGATTGTCCCTTGGAGAAGGTGTGAATCCATGGAAAAGCTCAGAGGAGTGACAGGTGAACAGGAAAAGTTTCTGCTGCGGGAGAAAGCAGGGAAATGATCCATGAGGATTGTTCCTGGAAAAGGCCAGGAAGGCTGCAGGGAATAGGAGCCTTCAGAGGGAGAATTTTGTCCTGAAGGAGAAACCAGGAATTGGCTTAAATAGCAGGAGGGAGCTGGGTCAGGAAAGCAGGAAAAGCTGTCGGATTCTGGAGATGGGCAGATGCTGAAGCAGGAGCTCCAGGGAGAATCCAGGGCTGGGAATTCCATGGGCACAGGCTGGGGGAGCACTGCTTGGTGCTGGCAGTGCCAGAGCTTCCAAAGGGCCTTTCTGTCCCTTTTCCCATCATTCTGCACCCAGACTCCATCCCGGATCAGGGCTGGGATTTGATTTCCTATCAAAACTGTCACAGCCTGAAGTGGCACTTCATAAAATCCTGGAATGGTTTGGGTTGGAAGGGATCTTAAAGCCCATCCCATTCCACCCCCTGCCATGGGCAGGGACACCTCCCACTATCCCAGGTTGCTCCAACCTGGCCTTGGACACTTCCAATGATCCAGGGGCAGCATTCACTAAAACTGCAGCTCCAGGGAGTCTCAGCTAAACTCGGGAACTATTTGGGATGTGTGTGTGTGAAATGCTAACGAGTCCCTTTTGAAAGCAGCAAATGCCAAGCAGCTCCAAGGCCATTATTTGCTTTATCTTTGCATAAATTCCTCAATGCTGAGAGGAATCTTGGACGTGTTATTTAAGCTTTGGACTCAAATTCCCAAATCCTTACACTGCTCATTTGTTGATTATGTTCCTGATGGATCCAGGAGATCTCCTGAAGGCACTTAAAAGGGAGTTGGACCCAGTGTGGTGATGGAAAGGCACAGCCCCAAGGGTGGGAATTTTGGGGTGGGAAGGCAGCAAAGAGAAAACCTGGAGGCAAAGGTCAAAGGGAGGGAGGAGCTGGAGCAGATCAGAGACACCCTCAAGTCATCCCTCCCTTCCACAGCTCCACCCATTGATCCCAAACCTAAAAACAGTGGGAAAGACAAAAAATCCTAAATGTCATTTTTTGGGAGGACTGACACGAGAGAGAGAGGAGAAAAAAAAAAAGGAAAATATTCCTTTCTTTCTCCTCCCAGATTTCCACCTGCAGCCTCAAATCCCACAGGGTGTCACAGAGGAATCCCTGGGAATGTTCCAGGCCGGGTTGGATGGGGTTTGGAGCAACCTGGGATAGTGGAAGGTGAGAACTTTTGGTCCCATCCTGAAATAACTGATTAATATCCAGTGACAATCCCACTGGTGAAAATTAAGCCATGGAGATTAAATAAACACCCAGGGCTGGAAATGCAGAATTCCTGTCAGGCTGAAATTTTTATTTTCGTGTCAAGCTCGTTTTCTGATGATGTTTAATTAGCCCTGACATCAGTGTTTTTGAATTAAAGAAAAAAAATAATTAATTATTTCCACAATTAATTACAGGGAATTAATTCCATGGCTTCACCTGGCTGTGGATGCTGATTTTTTTTTTTCTCCCTGACAGAACTCCAGGAAAAATGCCATAAGTTTATTGGAATGCCTTTTATGCCATTCCTGGCCTAAATTAAAGCTGTTTTTAACAGGAGGTAATAGCTGTGGTTAGATCAGATGAGGTTCAAGATAATTGATGCTCTAAATATCCCTGGAGCAGAAAGATAGATCCTATTAATGGCTGGAAAATTCACTTTGTTTGTAGGGATCTGAATGGAGCAGGAACAGAACTAGGCCTGGATTGAGTTTAAGGCTTAATGTGGAGCTCGGGTTTGTTCCCAACTGGAATGGGGCTCTCCTGCCAAGCTGGGAACTTCCCTGGAATGTGGTTGGTTTTGAAGGCGACTTCTCCCAAAGGAGAGGAGGGTTTGCTGCAGGTCTGGAGGGGTTTGGTGTGGGAGGGCTCGTTAGAGAACCACAAATGGAGAATCACAGAATCGTTGAGGTTGGAAAAGACCTCCAAGGTCATCAAGCTCAGCCTGTGATTGAATCCCCCCACACCCCCAAACCATGGCCAACATCTGCTCATTGTTTGGTCACCTCCAGGGCTGGGCACTCCAAACCTCCCTGGGCAGCCCCTGCCAAGGCCTCACCACCCTTTCCAGGAGGAAATTCCTCCTCCTGTCCCACCTGAGCCTCCCCTGGCACAGCTGGAGGCCGTTCCCTCTCCTCCTGTCCCTTGTTCCCTGGGAGCAGAGCCCGACCCCCCCCGGCTCCCCCCTCCTGTCAGGGGGTTGCAGAGCCAGAAGGTCCCCCCTGAAGCTCCCAAATATCCATCCTTCACTTGATCCCCCTTATCTGAGGGGCAGAAGGTGCAGGGAAGGTGCAGCTCTGGGACTTGGCACCTGCAGGGCACCGGGAGAACTGCAGGAGGCACCTCAGCAAACATGGAATGCCGGGATGGTTTGGGTTGGAAGGGACCTTAAAGCCCATCAGGTGCCACCCCTGCCATGGGCAGGGACACCTTCCACTAGATCAGGGATCCCAACCTGGCCTTGGACACTTCCAGGGATCCAGGGGCAGCCACAACTTCTCTGGGAATTCCATCCCATCCCCTCCCCACCCTCCCAGGGAAGGATCTCAGGATCCTCCACCTGCAGGATTCCACCTTATTTTGGGTAATTAGAGGAGCAGAATTAAGGAAACTTCGATTCTGATGGGGTTTTCTCCATCCTCTCTTCATCTCCACCCCCTTTCCCTCTCCCTGAGTCTCTTCTCTGCTGAGAGCACCCATGGGTGCCCAGCTAAGCCAAACTTTGCTCCAGTTTTCCCACTTTTCCCACTTCTTCCTTTTTTTTTGTGTGTGTGTTTAAAATCGCTCTCACCAGTTTTGCAGCAAGTGCTGGAGGTTAATGATCTTTGGGATCTCCATCCCAACTTCAATTCTCTTCCAAGAAGCTCTTTTGAGCAGTTTTTTTTGGGAAGGGAGGTTTGGATAATGGCAAACCAAATGCCATTATCCAAGGAAGCAAACCTTGGCTGCTGCTTGGGATTTACAAGCGATTTCTTGATTTTTAAAAGGGTTTTTTTTACAGGCTTTTGGGTCGGATTTTTGGCTGATGGGGGCGGAATTTTTGGGAAGCATCGGGATGGAGAGAAGCAAGACGTGGTTTGGACGAGCCCCTAAGGCTCCTTTCCAAAGTGGACGGGATTTGAGGCTCCTGGAATTTTAGGCTGGCTGGGGAATTTCTTGGAATCAGCAGAAAGACTTCCCTTGTCTGGGCACTAAATATTCTGGGCAGGTTCATTTTCCTCTTTGCCACAGTTTGTGTTGGATTTGTCATCTTCATTTGCCTCTAAGGAGTTTCTTCCACAGCCTCCTTTTTTTTTCATCATCCACTCACTGTTATTTATATCCTTTGCTCCTGGAATTCTTTTTATTCCTCTGCCCCTAAAATGTGTATTTTCTATTCTTTTGGAGCAAAATGCTGCCTTCTTTAGGAGCAGAGATTGTCAGACACTGTGGAGGTTCCCACACTGGCATTTTTTTAATGGCAAAGAATTTAAGGCTGGAAAAGAAATGGGAGTCTTGGAAGGGCAGAAGGGAGGAAACCTGGCATTTTGTGTTATCATGGAATTCCAGGATGGTTTGGGTTGGAAGGGATCTTAAAGCTCATCCAAACCACCCCCTGCCATAGGCAGGGACACCTCCCACCATCCCAGGTTGTTCCTGGAGTTATTTATCTGTTATATGGGAAGAAATTATCAAATATATATATATTATTCTCTATTAAAATGCTTTTATTCTCATTTTAGAGCATTTTAAGTTCAGGAGAAGGGTGTGAGAGAGCAGTGGGGCCTTTACCAGCAGCCTCTGCTCTCAAGGCATCACTATTTGCACTCAATATATCCAGAATTTAGTTTTTCACAGGGATTTTAAACTTCGTGAGGAGCGTCTGGAAAAATTCTGCTGAAACCATTAAGTGGAGATGGATTTACTCTGGAAATCCACTTTCCTAATTCAGTAATTCCACCAAATTAAGTTTCTTTTCTTCAAAAAAAGTGAAGGAAGGAGCATTAATTAGGTTTGGGATTCTGCAACCCATAATTAGTTATTTAACATGTTAAAAAGCCCTGTTTGGAACAATTATTCCTGCGTTTCAGGTGGGCTTTAATATTTGTGCCCCTCTCTCCTGGATTGGTTGGGAAAGCATTTTTCCACAGCATAATCCAGAAAAAGCTGCAGCCCTTGGCTTGGCCAGGGGCACTCCCTGCTGGGCCAGGAACTGGCTGATGGTCGGGCCCGGGGAGTGGTGGGGATGGAGCTGCATCCAGGTGGGATCCATCACCAGTGGTGTCCCCAGGGATCAGTGCTGGGCCCAGTCCTGTTTAATGTCTTTACTGATGATCTGGATGAGGGGATGGAGTCCATCATCAGCAAATGTGCAGATGACACCAAGCTGGGGGGAGTGTCCATCAGCTGGAAGGCAGGAGGGCTCTGCAGAGGGACCTGGCCAGGCTGGATCCATGGGCTGATTCCAAGGGGATGAGGTTCCAGCAGGCCAAGGGCCGGGTCCTGCCCTTTGGCCACAACAACCCCCGGCAGCTCCAGGCTGG
This sequence comes from Pipra filicauda, assembly GCF_003945595.2. Lineage (NCBI taxonomy): Eukaryota > Metazoa > Chordata > Aves > Passeriformes > Pipridae > Pipra > Pipra filicauda. The sequence continues at coordinate 1,455,412 of NW_024104887.1, read as the reverse complement.
GCCAGAGGGGCTGGAGAGCAGCCAGGCAGGAAGGGAGCTGGGAGTGGGGATGGACAGGGAGCTGAACAGGAGCCCCAGTGTGCCCAGGGGGACAAGAGGGCCAATGGATCCTGGCCTGGCTCAGGAACAGGGTGGCCAACAGGGCCAGGGAAGGGATTCCTGCCCTGGACTCAGCGCTGGGGAGGCCACCCCTGGAGTGCTGTGTCCAGTTCTGGGCCCTCAGCTCAGGAAGGCCCTGGAGGGGCTGGAGCAGGGCCAGAGGAGAGCAACGAGGCTGGGGAAGGGACTGGAGCACAAGTGCTGGGAGGAGAGGCTGAGGGAGCTGGGGGGGCTCAGCCTGGAGAAGAGGAGGCTCAGGGGAGACCTCCTCACTCTCTGCAACTCCCTGCCAGGAGGGGGGAGCCGGGGGGGGTTGGTCTCTTTTCCCAGGCAACTCTCAGCAAGACAAGAGGGCTGGGTCTGCAGCTGGGCCAGGGGAGGGGGAGGTTGGAGAGCAGGAAGAATTTCTTTGCAGAGAGGGTGCTGAGCCCTTGGAATGGGCTGCCCAGGGAAGGGGGGGATTCTCCGTCCCTGGAGGTGTTTAAGGACAGACTGGATGTGGCATCAGTGCCATGGGCTGGGAACCACGGCGGGGTTGGATCAAGGGTTGGACTGGATGATCTCGGAGGTCCCTTCCAACCCAGCTGATTCCGGGATTCTATGATTCTTGCTTTTATTATGTAAAAAATAGGCAGAAATTAATAAACCCAAGGTTAACTGGTCAAAAAAAGCCCCAAACCAATCCCTGCAGTGTCAGAGTGGATTTAACCCTTTTATCCCTTTTTTTCTTCCCCCTTTTTGTTGCTGCTCGTGGTCCCTCAGGATTTTCCACGGTGCTGTGCGAATCCGGAGTGTTCTCTGGAACATTCCGATGGCCCTGGAATGAGAAGATGGCTCCATTTCTTGATTCAAGTGCTCTTGATTTAATGATAACTCTCTGGAATTCTTTAATCAGCTCTGATTACAAATTCTCTCCCAGAATTTCACCTTCCAATGGACCACGACATGGTTTGACCTCCTTTATATCTCTGAGGTTTTTTTTGGGGGGCTGCCTTTTTTTTTTGTGCTGCTCTTCTTATAATTCAATGAAATCTCTTGTATTTAATTAAAAATCCTCTGATGGTGGTTTGAAGAGGTGAGGAACCCTCTGTTCTTTTATTCACAACTTCCTTTCTAAAAAAATAACTCTGTTTCTTCCCCATTTAGAAGTGGGGTTTCTTCCTTTTGTTGCTCTTGAAAATTCTAAATTTAAATTTTAAATTTAAATTTTTTAATTTATTGGCCAAAACAGCTCTTTTGTACCTGAAGCCTTTAATAAATTTATTATTCCCTCTCCTTGTTTGAGGAATTACATATGTCGTGCCCTTTCTGCCTTTCTCTGCAAACCCACGTCCTGGGTGCTTTTCCCAGTGTTTAAGTGCTTTCCTGGTGCTTTTTCCTTTGCTCTTTTAATTTCTTAATGTTCTTTAGGAAGTGATTCCAGGGATTCCCTCAGTCCAGGGAGTGCTCAGGGCTCCGTGGGGGGATCTCAGACCATCCCAGTCCCAGCCTGGTGCTGGTGATTCCTGTTAGGAGTTCATGGATGAGCTTCATCCTGGGGAAGAAGCTGATTTTATTCTTGGGAAAATCCACTGAATTGTCTTCATCTGTGCCATGTCCACATGGAATTGTGGCATGGAATTGTGGAACAGTTGGGTTGGAAAGGACCTTAAAGCCCATCCAGTGCCACCCCTGCCATGGGCAGGGACACCTTCCACCAGCCAAGGTTGCTCCAACCTGGCCTGGGACACTTCCAGGGATCCAGGGGCAGCCACAGCTTCTCTGGGAATTCTATTCCAGGGCCTCCCCACTCTCCCAGCCAGGAATTCCTTCCCAATATCCCACCTAAATTTCCCCTTTTCCAGCTCAAAGCCACTCCTGTCCCTCTGTCCATTGTCCACAGTCTCTCTCCACTTTTCCTGTAGATCCTTCAGGTCCTGGAAGGCCACAATTAGGACATTCCAAAGCTTCTCTTCTCCAGGCTGAACAATCCCAGCTCTCCCAGCCTTTCCTCCCAGCAGAGCTGCTCCATCCTCTGATCATCTCCATGGCCTCCTCTGGACCCATCCCAGCAGATCTGTGTCCTTACATATGTTCAGATCTCCATCAATCTCCACACCAGCTTCTCTGGGAATTCCATTCCAGCCCCTCCCCACCCTCCCAGCCAGCAATTCCTTCCCAATCTCCCATCTGTCCCTGCCCTCTGGCAGTGGGAAGCCATTCCCTGTGTCCTGTCCCTCCATGCCTTGTCCCCAGTCCCTCTCCAGCTCTCCTGGAGCCCCTTTAGGCCCTGCCAGGGGCTCTCAGCTCTCCCTGGAGCCTTCTCTTCTCCAGGTGAACCCCCCCAGCTCTCCCAGCCTGGCTCCAGAGGGGCTCCAGCCCTTGGAGCATCCCATGGCTCCTCTGGACTCTCTCCAGCAGCTCCACGTCCTCCCTGTGCTGTTCCCAGGGCTGGAGCAGCTCTGCAGGGGGGTCTCACCTGCGGGGGCAGAGGGGCAGGATCCCCCCTCCCCTCCTGCCCCAGCTGGGTTTCTGGGCTGTCAGGGCACATTTCCAGCTCATGTCCAGCTTCTCACCCACCAACACCCCCAATCCTTCTCCTCAGGGCCGTTCCCATCCCTATGGAAAGGGAGGATTTCAGCAGGTGGGGTTGTTTTATCTCAGTGCTGCACTCGCAAAACCCTCCGAGCCACTGCTCTCAGGGGACTCCAGCGCTAACCCAGCCTCCTAAACAATTGGAATTAGCTCAGGTTGGTGTCCTGGGATAAAGAAACCCCTCTGGCAGGGCTGTGCCCTCCTCCTGATGCCATTGGGATGTTCTCCTGCGAGCAGCTTCCAACGAGGTGTGTTCCCAACCTCATTAAAAGAGCCGAGCAAACCTTTTCCCCGTAAAACCGCCGAGCGTTCCTTACATTTCCCCGCTTGGATTCTTTGTCGATCCACTGCGGGCAGCAATCAGCCGGAGCCTGGCAGGGTGTTGTTGGGTATTGTTGGCTGCCGAGGTCGTTCGGGCTGTCCTTTTGTGTGGGAGTGTGTTAACAGCCTCCCGGCAGGGCTTTGATCTCCTCCAAACGCTATCGGAGATCAATGGGAGCTCCTCGGGGGGTCTCCCGGGGTCGCGCTCTCAGCGGTGGGAACAAGGAGGGAACGCGCTCGCTTCCCTTTAGGATGTGCCTTTGGAAGCGCTGCTTGTTTTGTCTGCGCAGCACCGCGGGGGCACAATAAACCTCTTTTCAAGAGAGGCAAAGGAGCTGATGTTGGAGCTCCACGGCACTTGGCTTCCCGATTTCCAGCTTTTTGGAGCCGTTGTGCCTCCACTGTAACGGGCAGAGGGCGGGACAGCTCGTTATCCTTTCCACGGGAATGCGGGAAATGGATATATGGAATTACTGTTATTCTTTAGGTCACATATAAAACATCTGAAACCCACCTTGCCAGAGAAGATGGGGCTGCCCCTGGATCCCTGGAAGTGTCCAAGGCCAGGCTGGACAGGGCTTGGAGCAACCTGGGATGGTGGAAGGTGTCGGGTTGGAACTGGATGGGCTTTAATGTCCCCTCCAACACAAATCATTCCATGATTCTGGGAATTATAGAGGGTCTGTCCTATGAGGAGCTGAGGGAGCTGGGGGGGCTCATCCTGGAGCAAAGGAGGCTCAGGGGGGACCTTCTGGCTCTGCAACCCCCTGACAGGAGGGGGGAGCCAGGGGGGGTCGGGCTCTGCTGCCAGGGAACAAGGGACAGGAGGAGAGGGAACGGCCTCCAGCTGTGCCAGGGGAGGCTCAGGTGGGACATCAGGAGAGATTTCTTCATGGAAAGGGTGGTGAGGCCTTGGCAGGGGCTGCCCAGGGAGGTTTGGAGTGCCCAGCCCTGGAGGTGTCCCAGGAAGGCCTGGCCATGGCACTCAGTGACAAGGTGGGCATCGGGCACAGGGGGGATTTCATGATCTTGGAGCTCTTTTCCAGCCTCAATGATCCTGGGATGAAAACTTGTGCTGGGTTAAGGAGATTCTGGTAGGGAAAAGGACGTGAAGAATGTTGTATTTTGTGTTTCAGAATAACTCAGGGGCTGTCAGACTCAGCTCTGTGATGGAGCCCTTTCGTCGGTTCCCAGATGTTTGTTTATTATTATCCCGCCTTCCAAGCAGTCTCCTGCTTGGAATGTCTGAAGACAAAGGCAGCTAATTAACAAATGAAAGCAGCCAACTGTGCAGCCCCAGCAGCTGAAATGAGATGATGCAGCAAATAAAGGCTGCCATTCTGCTGGCCTGTTCCCCCTGGAGCTCAGGTGAGGGTTCATGGATCCATGGAATATCCTGAGCTGGAAGGGACCCCCAAGGATCATCCAGTGCAACTCCTGGCCCTGCTCAGGACACCCCAACAATCCCATCGTGGATCTCTATCCAAACCACCCAAAATTCCAAGTGTGATTTGAAAAGCTAAGGTGTCCCCCCCTCCCAGTCATTCCCGTTCCTTTCACTGAGGAAAAAAAAAATCCCTCTTAATTTATCTCTCTATGAATCCGTCCATTTTCCTCCTGCTTCCTTTAGTCCCAGGACATCCTGTGGGAGATGATCCACATTTCCTACTCCCAGATATTTCTGGGAAACTTTGGAATGCAGCCCAGAGAGGATAGAAGAACCTGTGCCACCCTTGTGAGCACCTTCCACCCCAACATTCCCAGCTCTCCTGATTCCCAACTCCTTCACATCAGACCCATTTGGATCCCCTTAGCCTGGATTTTGTGTTTCTTTGGGATGCGTGCAGGATGCAGCAGGGACAGCAGGGAGTGTCCAGGGCTGGGCAGCCACTTTGGGATGGAACCCTGAGTTTGGAGCCATCCAGGCAAACCCCTTTTCCATCTCTGATGACACTTCCCTAAAAGACCAGGGTAAGACTTGCTTGGGAATAGAAATCCTGGAATGTTCTGGAGTTGGAATGATGCCTTTTCCCAGCCCTTCTTAAATCCCAGATGCTTTGGGTTGGGAAGGATCTTAAAGATCGCCCAGTTCCATCCCCCTTCCACTCTCCCAGGCCATCCTGGGGGAGATGATCCCTGTTTCCTACTCCCAGATATTTCTGGGAAACTTTGGAATGCAACCCAGAGAGGATAGAAGAACCTGTGCCACCCTTGTGAGCACCTTCCACCCCAACATTCCCAGCTCTCCTGATTCCCAGCTCCCTCAGATCAGACCCATTTGGATCCCCTTAGCCTGGATTCTGTGTTTCCTTGGGATGTGTGCAGGGAATTCTCCCAGTTCAGTGCTCAGCCTGCCTGTGCCATCTGGCTTTTGGAAGCTGTTTGGTTCAATTCAGAGCCTAAAGACTGAAAAATTGAACCTAATGGTGGCAGAAACCTCGGTGGAAAACATATTTCTGTAATTATTTTCCTTTTGATTAATAGACTTTAACTGTGTAGCAACACCCAGGACTTCAGTTTAATTTAAAGAGTGATTATTCAGTTGACTCTTCAGAATTTATCAACCCAAAATGAAAATTTGGGGATTTTTTTTTTTGCCTTCTGAAATGATTCATCTGCTTGTGTTTCCAAATTCTAAATCTTTCTGTTTCCCTTCTCATGGGGTTATTTTTGGGCAGGACTTGAAGTCATTGAATTCTTTGGAATGGTTTGAGTTGGAAGGGACTTTAAAGATCATCTAATTCCAACCCCTGCCATGGGCAGGGACACCTTCCACCATTCCAGGTTGCTCCAACCTGGCCTTGGACACTTCCAGGGATCCAGGGGCAGCCACAGTTTCTCTGGGAGTTCTTTTCCAGGGCCTCCCCACCCTCCCAGACAGGAATTCCTTCCCAATATCCCATCTAATGGACCCTCCAGTCAGTGAAGTATCAGCAAAGTGTAAAATTGGAGTTCCTCTTGTTCCAAAATGCAGCTGCTGACAGAGCTGATTCCAAAATGGACCATTTGCAAGAGAAAGAACCACAAAAACCAGCAAGTCAAGAGCAGAATTTTAATAATTTGTGTATTTGTGATTTCCTGGGGAGTTCTGGGATTTAAATCCGGGAATTATCTGGGGTTGGTCCCTTCCCATGTGTTGCTTTATGAAATATTTGCTTTAATGGCACTGTAAGTTCTGGGTTTGGTCCATAAAGAATCCTGGAGTGATTTGGGTTGGAAGGGATTTAAATCCCATCCCATTCCACTCCCTGCCATGGGCAGGGACACTTTCCACTGGATCAGGGATCCCACCCTGGCCTTGGACACTTCCAGGGATCCAGAGGCAGCCACAGCTTCTCTGGGAATTCTTTTCCAGGGCCTCCCCACCCTCCCAGCCAGGAATTCCTTCCCAATCTCCCATCTCTCCCTGCCCTCTGGTAGTGGGAAGCCATTCCCTGTGTCCTGTCCCTCCAGGCCTTGTCCCCAGTCCCTCTCCAGCTCTCCTGGAGCCCCTTTAGGCCCTGCCAGGGGCTCTCAGCTCTCCCTGGAGCCTTCTCTTCTCCAGGAGAACCCCCCCAGCTCTCCCAACCTGGCTCCAGAGGGGCTCCACCCTTGGAGCATCTCCATGGCTTCCTCTGGACTCTCTCCAGCAGCTCCACGTCCTTCTGCTGTTGGACCACAGAGCTTTAAACAGGTTTGTTTTTTTTTAAAGCCTCTTTATCAACTTGAATATCAATTAGCAACAATTCACCCAGCCATGGAAACCAGAGCTCTGCAGAGCTTCCACCAGGGATCAGGTGGCTTTAAAAGCAGGGAATTTGGGAGTTTCAGACGATCCAGAAAACATCTTTTTAACTTTTGTTTTGATACTTTTAATGCTTTTTATCCCTTTCAGCTCTCGCAAAGCTCAGCCTCGTGCAAGAGCCTAGTGAAACCTTTGTCTGGCCCTGCCCAACCTGGATCAGTGAGATCTCCAAAAAAACTGGGAGCATCATTTTGCCTCCTATTTGTCAGCGCTGCTCCTTTTTGCTTTGTGCTGCAGCTGCCGGGATTTTTCCAGCACTTAGGATGGAAAAATATTCCACTTGGTTCTGCAGTGCGAATTTTCCATGAATTGACCATTATGAAATGCTTTTGGCAGAGGACTTTGCTGCAGTTGGATTCCCAGCCTGGAATGCTTTGAGGTTTTCCTTCTGCTCCCATCCAAATCTATCCCCTGGCAGAGCCCAGTGCCTGCTTCTCCCTGCCAGTGCTGGATCAGCTGGAAAAGGAGTTGGGAGAAGGGATGGAGGGACAGGACACAGGGAATGGCTTCCCACTGCCAGAGGGCAGGGAGAGATGGGAGATTGGGAAGGAATTCTTTGCTCCAAGGGCAGTGAGGCCCTGGCACAGATTGTCCGGAGAGGTTGTGAACTCCTCATGCCTGGAATTTTCCAAGGTCGGGTTGGACAGGCCTTGGAGCGAGGAGGGAAAGGAAAAATGCCCAGACTGGATGAGAGAAAGGCTGGGAGAGCTGGAGGGGTTCCCCTGGAGAAGAGAAGGCTCCAGGGAGAGCTGAGAGCCCCTGGCAGGGCCTAAAGGGGCTCCAGGAGAGCTGGAGAGGGACTGGGGACAAGGCATGGAGGGACAGGACACAGGGAATGGCTTCCCACTGCCAGAGGGCAGGGAGAGATGGGATACTGGGAAGGAATTGCAGGTTGGGAGGGTGGGGAGGCCCTGGAATAGAATCCCCAGAGAAGCTGTGTCTGCCCCTGGATCCCTGGAAGTGTCCAAGGCCAGGTTGGAGCAACCTGGGATGGTGGAAGGTGTCCCTGCCCATGGCAGGGGGTGGAATTGGTTGATCCTTAGTATCCCTTCCAACCCAAACCATTCCATGATTCCATGGTTCTGTGACCCAGCATGGACCTGTTGCAAGAGACACAAACAAGTGGTGCCATCCCAGCTCGTGGAATCCTGGAGTAATTTGGAGTAAATTAATCTGACAGGACCTGTTGTCCCACCCCCTGCCCACACCAGGACCAGCTTTAGGTTAGCTCAGGTTGCTCAGGGCTGTGTCCAGTCCAACTTTGAGTGTCTCCAAGGGTGGCATCCTAAATGACAAATTTTGGGTCTTAGCACTTACATCATAGGAAAAAACCCTATTTTATCTTGGGGGATTTTACAGGGGGATTAGGTTTTGGATATACAGATGCAACATGTTACAGAGTATACACATGCAAAGGGGAGAACAGAATGAGTTTATGCAGAGGTCTGATAACATCAGAGCACCTGTTCCTTGGCAGAGCATTCCAAACAAGTGATATCTGACCTGTCCCTCAAACAGAGGTTTTTTCCCCAGCTTCTGTGACTTGAGGTTTTTCTGTTTAAACCTGGCAGTTTCTTTTCTCATATCCAAAATTTGGAATCCAACGATACCCCTCGGCGAGCTCCCCTTTAGGTCCAGTTTTAGGTTTTGAGGGATTTTGCTGTGTCTAATTTTATCATAGAATCCCAGAATCAGCTGGGTTGGAAGAGACCTCCGAGATCATCCAGTCCAAGCCTTGATCCAACCCCGCCGTGGTTCCCAGCCCATGGCACTGATGCCACATCCAGTCTGTCCTTAAACACCTCCAGGGACGGAGAATCCCCCCCTTCCCTGGGCAGCCCATTCCAATGGCTCAGCACCCTCTCTGCAAAGAAATTCTTCCTGCTCTCCACCCTCCCCCTCCCCTGGCCCAGCTGCAGACCCAGCCCTCTTGTCTTGCTGAGAGTTGCCTGGGAAAAGAGACCAACCCCCCCCGGCTCCCCCCTCCTGGCAGGGAGTTGCAGAGAGTGAGGAGGTCTCCCCTGAGCCTCCTCTTCTCCAGGCTGAGCCCCCCAGCTCCCTCAGCCTCTCCTCCCAGCACTTGTGCTCCAGTCCCTTCCCCAGCCTCGTTGCTCTCCTCTGGCCCTGCTCCAGCCCCTCCAGGGCCTTCCTGAGCTGAGGGCCCAGAACTGGACACAGCACTCCAGGGGTGGCCTCCCCAGCGCTGAGTCCAGGGCAGGAATCCCTTCCCTGGCCCTGTTGGCCACCCTGTTCCTGAGCCAGGCCAGGCTCCATTGGCCCTCTTGTCCCCCTGGGCACACTGGGGCTCCTGTTCAGCTCCCTGTCCATCCCCACTCCCAGCTCCCTTCCTGCCTGGCTGCTCTCCAGCCCCTCTGGCCCAGCCTGGAGCTGCCGGGGGTTGTTGTGGCCAAAGCCCTCTTGAGTATTTCCCACCATCAGCTCAGGGGGAGAGATGAGAGAATTAATCCCTGGACTTGGTGATGTCTACCTGGAAATCCTTCCTGTGGGAAACCTTCTCTTCCCATCCAAATCCCGGGAAAAAATGTTTTGCCCTAAAAATCGCCGCCGGTTCATCCGCTCCTTTTTATTTCCTCCTGCAGGAGTAGAAGGCATAACCCCCCGCCTTTCCAAATGCTGCTGGGATTTCAAATAACCTTTAAACCAACACTGAGATCTCATTAGGAAATGCCAACCTCATTTGGAGCACCGGTTCCACAGTTTGCTCCCGTGACATTAAATTAAATGTTTCGTCGGGTAGGACGAGGGTAACATTTATTTAAAATCTGTGCCCCCATTACGAGGTATCATTGCTTCAATTATTGCAAATTCTGGAACATGTTTTGCTTCTAATTAATCAAGAGGCTTTGCTCTTGTTATGCAAATGCGAGTGGAGCAGCTGAAGACTAATTTTTTAGGTGGGAACTGCTTTTCGCCGGGGGGGTTTGATGAATTCCAAGCTGTTCAGTTTGTTAACAGTGGTTTTCCCTTCAGCCCAAGGGGCTCACAGTTCTCGGGAAGGGACAAAATCCCAAATTTTGTGAGAGCTGCTGCACTCATGGACACCTCACACAACACCCTGGGGGAGCAAAATGCACGCGATGCTCCCCCCAAAAACCACTGTCCTTGTTTTCAGGGATGAGAGGAAAGGGCCTCAAGTTCCACCAGGAGAGGTTTAGGTTGGATATCAGGGAAATTTCTCCATGGAAAGGGTTGTTAAGTGTTGGAACAGGCAGTGGTGGAGTCACTGGGAGTGTTCAGAAAACCTGTGGATGTGGCACTGGGGGACAGGGTTTGGTGGTGGTGGGTTGATGGTTCGGCTGGGTGATCTTGGAGGGTCTTTCCAATCAATTCTGGGATTCCATGATTCCCTACCTTTGAAGAAGGACTTGGGTGTGTGGGTTCCCTTTGTCACATGAAGACTGGAGCGCCTTGTTCTGCATTTCCCTGGATTGTGGCCTCAAAAAAAGAGGGAAATTGTTCTCTCATTTGTGATTCACACCAGACTTTGCAAAGCCAGGGTTAAATTTGTGGGTGAGTGATTAAATCAGTCCTACTCAAAACAGTGTTAAAATTTTAGGGGAAAAGGGTTCTGAGGTGATTTCAGTCAAGGCTGAGTGGGAATGTGGGAATGTGGTGCTTGGAGATCCCACCTGGAATGCTGCATCCAGCTCTGGGGCCCCCATAAAAGAAGGAGCTGTTGGAAGGATTCCAGAGGAGGCACAAAGGTGCTCCAAGGGCTGGAGTCCCAGCTTCTCTGGGAATTCTATTCCAGGGCCTCCTCACCCTCCCAGCCAGGAATTCCTTCCCAGTATCCCATCGAATTCTTTGGCTGGCCAGTTGGATCACAGGGATCTGTGGCCTGAGGAGGTCCAAGGTGGCAGCAGAGGAAGTGTTTGGGAAGCTGGAGAGCAGGGAATGGTGTCCCACAAACTGATCTGAGGCTCATGAGCAGTTTGGGGTGGAAGAGCTTCCCAGTCTGTGTGGGCACATCATCCAGGAAGGAACGGGAAAATGCCCAGAATGGATATGGGAACGGGCTGGGAGAGCTGGGGGGTTTCCCCTGGAGAAGAGAAGGCTCCAGGGAGAGCTGAGAGCCCCTGGCAGGGCCTAAAGGGGCTCCAGGAGAGCTGGAGAGGGACTGGGGACAAGGCCTGGAGGGACAGGACACAGGGAATGGCTTCCCAGTGCTAGAGAGCAGGGAAAGATGGGATATTGGGAAGGAGTCAGGTGGTCATTCGGAGATTGGGTGTTTTCAACCAATATTTAGGAAAAATATCCGTCGCTTCCCTGGTTGTGTTTAATTTTCCATCTTTAATATAACTGTTCCTTCCGACAAAGCTCATCACAACCCCCCAGCTAACAGGAGTCTACTCAGTCCTGGTGGAGTAAAGCCCAAAGTAATTACCTTGGAGCACTCACATTCCAAGGAATCCTTGTTCCTTCCCTCTCTCCATCCTTGAATTCCGCGCCGGGGCTCTCGTTTCCTCGGAGCTGCTGCGGCGGGAATAATTATATGATATCTGTCTTTTAATCAAGAGGAGTGTGTTCTAAAGCCTGTGATGAATTTACCTTGCTGGAAGTTAAATGCCTGTAACTAAAAGAAGGGAATGTGCATCAAATCGCTGGATTAAATTGCGGCTCTAAAGGGAAAAACAGCTGCGTGCCCGTGATCGGTGCGCTGGTGGCTCCTGCCATTAGGATGCAAATCAGGCTGTCTATTTATTTCCAAAAAGCTTCATAATCTCGTCTGAAAGGCATAAAAGAAACGAGTAGTAAAGCTGAAAAAAGCAGCTGAAAGCAAAGGAGTAATGGGAGCATAATAAAAATATGATTGGCATTATCCTGCGTGATATCAGAGATGTTATTGTGTCTAAAAAGCATGAGTTGGAAATGCAGCTCCGTTCCAAGGGAGTCTTAAAGGGGGTTTAAAATGAAGATTAAAATTCTAATGAATTTAGGAGTTTAGGACTCCAAATTAAAACAAGCTCCTAAACTGAATTTTGCTGCAAAATCCCTACAATTTGTGGTTCTGTTGCCTCTGTTTTGCTCTCGACTTTTGTACGCGAGCGTCCTGTCGGAGACTCAACTAAAACCTCACTTTATTTTACTTTGTCTTCCTGAAAGAAAATCAGATTAAATTTAAATTCCACTTGAAAACAAGCTCTAAAACTGATTTTTGCTGCAAAATCCCTAAAATCTGTGTTGCCTCTGTTTGATCTTGACTTCTTGTCATAGACTCAACTAAAGCCTGACTTTCTCTTGCTTTGTCTTCCTGAAAGAAAATGAAATTAAATTTAAACTGCACATGAAAACAAGCTCCAAAACTGAGTTTTGCTGCAAAATCCCAACAATTTGTGGCTCATGGAGCTGTTTTTCCTCTGTTTTGCTGTTGACTTCTGTATGGTGTGACGCACACACTTCATGTCATAGGCTCAACCAAAGCCTGACCTTATCTTGCTTTTCTTCCTGAGAAATTAAATTTAAAACTCCATATGAAAACAAGCTCCAAAACTGAATTTTGCTGCAAAATCCCTACAATTTGTGGCTTATGGAGCTGTGTTGCCTCTGTTTGCTGTTGACTTGTATATAACGTGATGCACGATCTTCCTGTCGTAGACTCAACTAAAGCCTGACTTTATCTTGCTTTGTCTTCCTGAAAGAAAATGAAATTAAATTTAAACTGCACATGAAAACAAGCTCCAAAACTGAGTTTTGCTGCAAAATCCCAACAATTTGTGGCTCCTGGAGCTGTTTTTCCTCTGTTTTGCTGTTGACTTCTGTACGATGTGACGCACACGCTTCATGTCATAGACTCACGTAAAGCCTGACTTTATCTTGCTTTGTCTTCCTGAAAGAATATCAGATGAAATTTAAACTCCACATGAAAACAAGCTCCAAAACTGAATTTTGCTGCAAAATCCCTGCCATTTGTGGCTCCTGGAGCTGTTTTTCCTCTGTTTTGCTGTTGACTTGTATATAACGCAACGCACAATCTTCCTGTCATAGACTCGACTAAAGCCTGACTTTATCTTGCTTTGTCTTCCTGTCTCTTCCCAGATTTGGATGATCCCATAGTGACAGTCCACCAGAGCATTGGGGAGGCCAAGGAGCAGTTTTACTATGAGAAGACCGTGTTCCTCAGGTGCGTGGCCAACTCCAACCCGCCGGTGCGGTACAGCTGGCGCCGCGGGCAGGAGGTGCTGCTGCAGGGCTCCGACAAGGGAGTGGAGATCTACGAGCCCTTCTTTACCCAGGTAGGAATCCCAGGAGGGAATTTTGGCCTTTTTTAGGCTCTGGAAAAGGATCCCTGCCTGATTTGTGGGGATGGGAACGTGGGGGATGCCCTCGAAGTAATGACGTCCCGAGCGAACGCGGCCGGTTGCTGTTAAAAGACTTCCTGATATAAATGATGGGTTTATCATTTCATAAAACATTTTTTTTGGTAAAATTGTAAAATAAGAAGTTTTGGAAGGACATCTCTATCTGGGGAGGCCTTTTAAAGTGATTTTTCCTGGCTGCTGCAAGCCCAGAGCTCTGAGTTGACCCCTCTTTCCCCATCCTTCCCAACCCAACACGGGCATTCCACACACAGGTTGCCGCCTAAAAAGCAGGATTTTAAACTCTTTGGCAACTCCCCATGGCAGGTTTTTTTATTCTTTTTTTCTGTTTTTCTTATCTTTAAATAGAAAGTTTTTGTTCCAGAATTCCTGAAAGGGGAGATGGCAAAAAAATGGGAATTAATGCAGATCCCTGCCTGGTGTGTGGGGTGGGATGTGGGAATTTTTTATTGGTTTATTTTTTTAATAGTTTTAATTGTTCGTAAAATTATTAAATAAGAAGTTATGGGAGGGTTTCCCTCTCTGGGGAGGCCTTTTAAAGTGATTTTTCCTGGCTGCTGCAAGCCCAGAGCTCTGACTCCTGTTTCCCCATCCTTCCCAACCCAACAAGGGCATTCCACACACAAGTTGCTGCCTAAAAAGCTCTTGGTGAAGGCCAGGGGAGGATCCTATGAAATATTTTTCTTGGGAAGAGTTGGAAAACATTGGAACAGGCTGCCCAGGAAAGTAGTGGAGCCCCTATTCCTGGAAATGCTCAAAAATCCCATGGATGTGGCACTTGGGAACATGTTTTAGTAGGGTTTAGCTGATGATCTGAAAGGTCTTTTCCACCCTCAACCATTCCAGGATTCCAAACTCTTTGGCAACTCCCCATAGTTGTTTTTTTTTATTATTTTTTTTCTGCTTTTGTTGTTTTTAAATAGAAATTTTTTGTGCCAGAATTACACACCTGAAAGGGGAGGTGGCAAAAAAAAAAAGGGAATAAATGCATTTTTAAAGCCTTCCTCTCCCACTCACAGCCAGGAAACAGTCAGGGCTCCGTCAGCTTAAATGAGATTAATTCATTTCTAACACAGAATTTTAGCACAGCACCAGAATAAAAAGGTGGCAGATCCCAAAAGTGTGGGATGGTGTTGGCAAAAAAAAAAAAAAAAAAAGTAAAAGAAAAAAAAATTTAAAATGAGAAAAATTATTTTGGAACGACCTCAAGCCATAACAGGTAAAGAGGGAGGTGAAAAGTACCTGGTAATTCAGTGTTCAGAGCAGAAAGCAACCTGTGACTTTCAGAAATAATTTTCAGCTGATGATTGGAGAGCACCTTCATTTTTTTTCCCTTTTATTGTGCTCGACAGCTTTTTATTACTCCGTATTTTCCCTGAGAAAAGCAGATCTGGAGCCTCCTTGCAGAGCTGGGAATTAGATTACAGAGCCCAGTTATTGGTCTGCTCGGCCTAATGAGATTATTTTTAATTTCATGAGCTTATTTTTAATTTATTTTTTATTTTTTATTAATTTTATTTTATTTACCCCTTTCTTTCTGTTTTTCTTTCTTTCTTTCTTTATCTCTTTCTTTCTTTCTTTCCTTTTATTTTTTACTATTTCTAATTTATTTCATGATATATTTTTATTTATTTTAGTTACTATTTTAATTTAAACTCAGTTTAGCAAATCTGTGGCTTGTTTGCTCGGGCTCAAGTGCCTAAAGTGGAGGTTTTAAATGTTTTAATTAAAAGGTGAGAGTCTGAATAGAGGATTTTTTGGTTTGTATTTCAGCACAGAAATGCTGATTATTGCCTTCCCTAAAAATCTAAGAATTTCTCTAATGAAATGTGTCACACAAAATTAGATAAATTAGATTTTTTTTTTTAATATTTCCAGGTTATTTGGATCATCCTTCCCAAAATCTCTGAGTGGGTTTAATTAATTAATAAATCACATTTAATAAATGAGTAAATCACATTTAATAAATGAATAAATAAATCAAATGAATGAATAAATTTAGTTAATGAATAAAAAACATACCCTGTTGATAGTTAAAAGCTTCTCCATGACCTTTACACGTTTCTTGGAGGTCAGTTTGAATTAGTGTGTCCTGACAAGATCTGCTCCGTGTTTATATGAGGGAAAAGATGTAATTAAAGGGTCAAGAGTCATCAGCATCTTCTGCCTAATTAGCTCAGCTAATGAGAGGGTTGCAAATCGTGGGAGCTGATGTGAAGAGGGACCGAGAGAGACAAATTTGGGATGGAATTTTCTCATGGAGTGGCTTAAGGGTGGATTAGGAGCTGAAAATCAGGGGAAGTGGAAAAGGAACCAAGTTGTGACTTAAAATTTCTCGGGTGTTTTACCCCCTCCCCAAAAAAGGGATATCTGTTATTTCTGATGGTTTTCTTGGTTTAGTTATCACAAAAAATCCCAGGATGGTTTTGGTGGGAAAGGACCTTAAAGCCCATCCAGTGCCACCCCTGCCATGGGCAGGGACACCTTCCACCAGCCCAGGTTGCTCCAGCCTGGCCTTGGACACTTCCAGGGATCCAGGGGCAGCCACAGCTTCTCTGGGAATTTTATTCCAGCCCCTCCCCACCCTCCCAACCAGGAATTCCTTCCCAATCTCCCATCTCTCCCTGCCCTCTGGCAGTGGGAAGCCATTCCCTGTGTCCTGTCCCTCCATGCCTTGTCCCCAGTCCCTCTCCAGCTCTCCTGGAGCCCCTTTAGGCCCTGCCAGGGGCTCTCAGCTCTCCCTGGAGCCTTCTCTTCTCCAGGGGAACCCCCCCAGCTCTCCCAGCCTGGCTCCAGAGGGGCTCCAGCCCTTGGAGCATCTCCAGGATCTCCTCTGGACTCTCTCCAGCAGCTCCACGTCCCCCCTGTGCTGTTCCCAGGGCTGGAGCAGCTCTGCAGGGGGGTCTCACCTGCGGGGGCAGAGGGGCACAATCCCTCCCTACCCCACTGCCCACACTGGGGGATCATCCCAGGATCCCGTTGGCACTTAAATCCCGGAGGGCACCTGGAAAATTGGGCACCTCCAAAGAAATCCTTGAACTTTGCCCCGGGTTTTCCAATGGATCAGGAGACAACAGCTCCTTATTTCAGCAGCCCTGGGGAGGCAAACGGAGCAAACCTGAATATTCTCATCTGTGGGAGTGTTGAAAATGCCAAACTTCCCAAATCCCGGATTTTTTTCCCCCTCCTAGTTTGCATCCTCCTCGTCACACGTCGTAATTGCCTGAGCGCGAGATTAAATTTGCTGTATTTACAATAATTAGGCAATTAGGCGTCATTAGACTAATTACCCAAAGCAATGAAGAAAAATACATCCATTTTTTATAAATCTCTGCAATCTGGGGACGTGATCCAGAATTCCATGGTGAGCTCAGCCCATGGATTCAGAGAGCCGAGCTGAGGAGGGAATTGCTGGGATGTTTCCCCGTGTTTCCAGAACTTTCAGAGCCTGGATCAGGCCATTCCCTATCCCAGATCAACCTCCTATAGCAGGATCTTCACCTTTAGGATCAACCAGTGGGATTGATTAGACGTAGGAATTCCGATATTCCAAACACAGCCCACGGGTTGGACTCGGAGAGCGGAGCTGAGGAGGGAATTGCTGGGATGTTTTCCAGTGTTTCCAGAACTTTCAGAGCCTGGATCAGGCCATTCCCTATCCCACATAAACCTCCTTAAAGCAGGATCTTCACCTTTAGGATCAGCCTTTCCAAGGCCTGGTCTAGCAAACATTAAATCCCATGGGTTTCGTTTTAATCCCATCATTCCAGTGGGATTGATTAGACGTAGGAATTCCGATATTCCAAACACCTCCCAGGCCTGATTCCAAGGACTCTTTTTCTTGCCTCTTCATCTCTATCTTCTTTCTCATGGATTTATTTTCCTTGCCAGTTCCATAGAAGTGTTTTCTCAAACTCTGTGGAAATACATTTATTTATTAAATACTTAAATTTCTTTTAATTTATTTTTTTTGTTTATTTTATTTACCTTTCTTTCTTTCTTTCTTTCTCCCTTTCTCCCTTTCTCTCTCATTCTTTCTCTCTTTCTCTTGATCTATTTCTTTCTTTCTTTTTATTTTTTATTATTTCTAATTTATTTCATTATATATTTTTATTTATTTCATTTACCATTTTAATTTAGTTTTATTTACCATCCTATTTATTTGTTTATTATTTTATTTATTTTATATCATTCTTCTATTTTTATTTACGTTATTTTATTCATCATTTACTTCTTTAATCCATTTAGTTATTTATCATTTATTTTTATTCCTATTATTTTTATTTATATATTGCATTTTCAGTTTATTTATTCCTATTAAATATATTTATGAAAATAAATTATCCCAAATACCACTTCTATTGATTTTATTTTATTTACCATTTTATTTATTAGTTCATTATTTTATTTATTTTATATTATTTTTCTATTTTTATTTATGTCATTTTATTTATCATTTACTTCCTTAATCCCTTTCATTATTTATTATTTTATTTTACTTCATATTATTTTTATTTATATTTTTAAATCCATTTAGTTGTTTATAATTTATTTTAATTTTTATTATTTTTATTTCTGTTTTTATTACATTTTTAGTTTCTTTATTTATACTTATTAAATATATTTATTAAAATAAATTATCCCAAATGCCAATTTTATTGCTTTTATTGTATTTACCATTCTATTAATTTGATTATTATTTTATTTATTTTATATCAATTTCATATTTTTTATGTTATTTTATTTATCATTCACTTCCTTTATCCATTTAGTTATTTATAATTTATTTTAATTCTTCTTATATTTATTTATATTTTATTACATTTTTAGTTTATTTACTTATTTACCATTCTATGTATTTGTTTCTTATTTTATTATTTTATTTATTTTTTTCATTTTTTAAATTTTATTTACATTATTTTATTTATTCTTTACTTCTTTCATCCATTTAGTTATTTATCATTTACTTTAATTCTTATTATTTTTATTACATTTTTAGCTATTTATTTATTCTTATTAAATATATTTATTCAAATAAATCATCCCAATACCATTTTATTCATTTTATTTTAGGTACCATTCTATTTATTATTTTATTATTTTATTTATTTCACACAATTTTTCTATTTTTATTTATGTTCTTTTATTTATCATTTACTTCCTTCATCCATTTAGTTATTTATCATTTATTTTAATTCTTATTATTTTTATTCATATTTTTATTATATTTTTATTTTATTTACTTATTTACCATTCTATTTAATTTTTATTATTTTATTTACTTTATATCTTCTTTTTTTTATTTATGTCATTTTATTTACAATTTGCTTCCTTAATCCATTTTGTTATTTGCAATTTATTTTAATTCTTATTATTTTTATTACATTTTTAGTTTATTTATTTATTTACTATTCTATTTATTTAATTATTATTTTATTTATGTTATTTTATTTATCATTCACTTCCTTCATCCATTTCATTGCTTATCATTTCTTTTAATTCTTCTTATTTTTATTTATATTTTTATTTTTTATATTTTTAATTTTTATATTTTATTTTTTATATTTTTAATTTTTATATTTTTAATTTTTATATTTTTAATTTTTATATTTTTATTTTTTATATTTTTATTTTTTATACTTTTAATTTTTATATTTTTACTTTTAATATTTTTATTTTATATATTTTTAATTTTTGTATTTTATTTTTTATATTTTTATTTTTATATTTTTAATTTTTATATTTTTACTTTTTATATTTTTATTTTTTTATATTTTTATTTTTTATACTTTTAATTTTTATATTTTTCCTTTTAATATTTTTATTTTTTATATTTTTAATTTTTATATTTTTATTTTTTATATTTTTACTTTTTATACTTTTAATTTTTATATTTTTACTTTTTATATTTTTATTTTTTCTATTTTTACTTTTTATATCCTATTTTTAGTTCATTTATTAACTTATCCTTATTAAATAACATTTATTAAAATAAATCCTCCCAAATAACACCACGACTCGACTCCATCAAACCGGTTTCCTGGCTGGAGATCAGGAAGAATTTCTTTGCAGAGAGGGTGCTGAGCCCTTGGAATGGGCTGCCCAGGGAAGGGGGGGATTCTCCGTCCCTGGAGGTGTTTAAGGACAGACTGGATGTGGCATCAGTGCCATGGGCTGGGAACCACGGCGGGGTTGGATCAAGGCTTGGACTGGATGATCTCGGAGGTCCCTTCCAACCCAGCTGATTCTGGGATTCTGTGATTCCATGATTCCATGATTCTATGATTCTATGATTCCGTGATTCCATGATTCCATGATTCTGTGATTCTATGATACTATGATTCCATGATTCTCATTCTCTCTCCTCCTCCTCTCCCAGGGAGAAACCAAGATCCTGAAGCTGAAGAACCTTCGCCCTCAGGACTACGCCAACTACAGCTGCATCGCGTCCGTCCGGAATGTCTGCAGCATCCCGGACAAGATGGTCTCCTTCCGCCTCTCCAACAAGACAGGTGGGGCTCCAGCACCGTCCCTTCACTCCTCATTCTTTTGGGATGAGCTTCTGTGGTGGAATTGTGGAATGGTTTGGGTTGGAAGGACCTTCGGGACCGTCTCGTTCCACCCCCTGCCGCGGCTGCGATGCCAGGGCCGAGAATCCTGGAATGGTTTGGGTGGGAAGGGAACTTAAAGATCTTCTCGTTTCAACTTCCCTGCCATGGGCAGGGACACCTTCCACTAGCCCAGGTTGCTCCAGCCTGGCCTTGGACGCTTCCAGGGATCCAGGGGCAGCCACAACTTCTCTGGGAATTCTATTCCAGGGCTTCCCCACCCTCCCAGCCTGCAATTCCTTCCCAATATCCCACCTAAATCTTCCCTTTTCCAGCTCAAAGCCACTCCCTGTGTCCTGTCCCTCCATGCCTTGTCCCCAGTCCCTCTCCAGCTCTCCTGGAGCCCCTTTAGGCCCTGCCAGGGGCTCTCAGCTCTCCCTGGAGCCTTCTCTCCTCCAGGGGAACCCCCCCAGCTCTCCCAGCCTGGCTCCACAGGGGCTCCACCCTTGGAGCATCTCCATGGATAACAGGGATAAGCTCAGTTTAACTAATGTGTGAGTCCCTGACTGTCTCCGATTTGGGTGTTTATTTTGGGACCTTCCACTATCCCAGGTTGCTCCAGCCTGGCCTTGGACACTTCCAGGGATCCAGGGGCAGCCACAGCTTCTCTGCCCAACCTGGGCCAGGGCCTCCCCACCCTCCCAGCCAGGAATTCCTTCCCAATATCCCATCTGTCCCTGCCCTCTGGCAGTGGGAAGCCATTCCCTGTGTGCTGTCCCTCCATGCCTTGTCCCCAGTCCCTCTCCAGCTCTCCTGGAGCCCCTTTAGGCCCTGCCAGGGGCTCTCAGCTCTCCCTGGAGCCTTCTCTGCTCCAGGGGAACCCCCCCAGCTCTCCCAGCCCGGCTCCATCTTTGTGACCTGCTCTGCAATCCCTCCAACAGTTCCATGTCTTTCCCGTGCTGTGTTGAAAACTAACAATTTTTCTTCAAAAAAATATTTCCCATTTAAAAAAAAAAAACCAAAAAAACAACCATTTCATATCCTTACCTTGATTTAAAGGATTGATTTTCCCAGAGGATTGATTTGATATGTTCCTACATCGACTCAAACTTCAATTCCATGCATTGATTTAAACAGAAATGTGTTATTTTAGATTTATTTAGTTCAAATGGGAATATCCAAGCAGGTGTGTTGAAATGCTTTGCAAAAGGATAACTAAGTATTTAGGTGGAATCTCTGGCCAAGTCGTTTCCATGTCTGGAATTCCTTGGGAATTTACTCTTCCCTTTTGGCTCGTCCCTGCCTGAGCAAACAGTTGGTTGTGTCTCTGCCCCTTGTTATGGTTTTGTACCTTGAGAGCCTCATTCCAGTGGTCAATCCCAAGAAATGCCATTGGGAATGCTGATTCCCAGCATGGAAATCACAGATTTGAACTCTCCTGAGGTCTCTGTGTGAGGATCTGTGTCTGAAATGCTCAAGAGCAAAGTTCTCAGCTTGGATTTGGGGATCATTAGGAATTTCAGAGGAGTGTGTTTTGGAGAACAATTCCGCAGGAAATCTTGGAACATTTGGATACTTCAGGTTGGATTAGGTTTTGTCTCAGGGCCCTGAAATCAGGGAGCAGAGGAACGGAGCAGAGGAGGCATCAACATTCCGAGGATGTCGGAGACGAGCGACGAGTTTTATTTGCACATCTCCCATTATTTGTGTCCTCGTGGCTTTAATTCCAAGGCTTTGCCTTCAGCTCCTCCTGGATTGCTGATTTGGCAGCAGGGACTTCAGGCCTGTGGTGTTTTCACTGCTCCACAACCGCCTGGGAATTATGGAGGCTCCAAAGACATCCAGCAGAATTATTTGGGAGCCCTTCCTTAATTTATTCCCTCGTTAATTTTGCCAGGGAAAAAAACAAACCCTAAATATCCTGCAGCGAGGTTTGTCCCTCCTGTTTGCCACAGGGAAGCGTGGGAGCAACCTCCAGGCAGCAACTCATTGTGGTGGGTTGAGCCACCACAAAAATCCCAACTCCAATTTCCACCCGAAGGGGTGGGGCAAGCCTGGAAATTGGATTTGGGATTTTTGTGGTGGCTCACTCAAACCACCACATTTTTGGTGCCATGACTCTGATTTTTGCATTGGCTGCGAGAGACTTGTTGAGATAACGAAGAGAAGTTTTCAGACATAACAGACTGTACCACTGTTGAGAGGGTAAAGCTTTAGCTGTAATTTAAGTGCTTAATACGGAGTTAAGTTTGTGATAATGTTGTGCTAAGGTATAGTAGAAGGATTAGTGTTTCATTTTAGGTTATATGTTAATTGCTGAGTATTGAAATTGTTGTGATATTTGATTTTTTACAGTAGGGAAGGGGTGGGGGAAGCCTGGAAATTGGAGTTGGGATTTTTGTAGTGGCTCAAACCACCACGTTTTTGGTGCCATGACTCTGATTTTTGCATTGGCTGCGAGAGACTTGTTGAGATAACAAAGAGAAGTTTTCAGACATAACAGACTGTACCACTGTTGAGAGGGCAGAGCTTTAGCTGTAATTTAAGTGCTTAATACAGAGTTAAGTTTGTGATAATGTTGTGCTAAGGTATAGTAGAAGGATTAGTGTTTCATTTTAGGTTATATGTTAATTGCTGAGTATTGAAATTTTTGTGATATTTGATTTTTTATAGTAGGGAAGGGGTGAGGGAAGCCTGGAAATTGGATTTGGGATTTTCGTGGTGGCTCAAACCACCACATTTTTTGGTGCCATGGCTCAGATTTTTGGATTGGCTGCCAGTAGAATCATGAGACTTGTTGAGATAACAAAGAGAAGTTTTCAGACATAACAGACTGTACCACTGTTGAGAGGGCAGAGCTTTAGCTGTAATTTAAGTGCTTAATACAGAGTTAAATTTGTGATAACGTTGTGCTAAGGTATAGTAGAAGGATTAGTGTTTCATTTTATGTTATATGTTAATTGCAGAGTATTGAAGTTGTCGTGATATCTGATTTTTCGCCGTAGGGAAGGGGTGGGGGAAGCCTGGAAATTGGATTTGGGATTTTTGTGATGGCTCAAACCACCACACTCATCCACCTCCATCTATAGGAAGAGTGTGGGAATTGTCACCTCTCCCCTTTTTCCCAACTTTGCTGTTGCAGCCACAACCCCCTCTGTCCACGCTGAGCACCAGAAATTCCTGTTAGGCTGCTGGGAGACCATCAAACCATCATTTTCAGAGCCCAGGGCAGGTGATTGGAGGGTAATTTTGCAAAAAGAATGAATTATTCCCACCTCCCAGATGCCCTGTTTATTCTGGGAGAAGATTGTCTGGCTGGAGTAATTTCCAAAGCAAACAAGCCCGAAAAAATTACACAAATTCACACTTTCTCCTGAGGAATTTGGTTGCAAGCATCAAGGGCGAGATTAGATGTGAACAGTGATTACTGCAACAGCTCATTCCAGGCAGGGACTGATGTGGTGATGACTCTGAGGCAAAACTGTTCTCATTTAATACGATTTTGCCTCGTTCAGAAGTTCTGTGGTCAAACTTCACCCGGTGTAACTCCGTAGGAATTGTAGAAGTTGTAAACCCAGAGGAATCCAAGATAAATCCAAACTAATGAAAATCAGAGCCTGAAGTTGATATTGTTTTGGTGCAGAGCTGTCCTACCCTGTCCATCTGGTTTTAATTTGGAGCTCGAGGCTTGTCCTGGAGAGACAGGAGTGTGTGAGAGGTGCAAACTGCACCCTATTTATTGGGATTATTGTGGCCACAAGAGGGATTAAATTCAGCTGCAAAATGTGGGATCTAATGGAAAATTGCTGGCAATTTGGCTGTTCTGCATTTTATGGAATCCCAGGAGGGTTTGGGTTGGAAGGGACCTCAAAGCCCATCCAGTGCCACCCCTGCCCTGGGCAGGGACACCTTCCACTATTCCAGGTTGCTCCAACCTGGCCTTGGACACTTCCAGGGATCCAGGGGCAGCCACAGCTCCTCTGGGCAACCTGGGCCAGAGGAATATTTTTCCCAACTTCCCTAATTCCCTTATTGTCCGAATGACAGGAAACAAAGCAAGTTTATCAGAACAAACTACATCTTAATGGAGGGATTAAAAATGATTTCAACCCTTTTTGAATTTGTTTCTCACATTCCCCGGACAAAACAGCAGCTTCAGCTGGGATTTCAATGAGCTTTGTCAGGCAGCTGAAAAATCACGTATTGAAACCCTCATCTTTCATGGTAAAAGTTCCTGTGCTGGGTTATTTTATGTTGGAAGCTGCCAAAAATCAGCCTCAATTAATGTATTAATGATCCCCTGCACTAAAGAGCCTGAACTGGCTGCTAAATTATAAACTAATATAATAATTTCCCAATGAGTCTGTGCCACCAAATCGAGATCAAAACTTTGATTTGCTTTTGCTTATTCATGTCAGAATGAGCCTTATGAGAAGCCCAGAATAACAGTGGTTTTCTGGGTAAATATCCTGCCTTTTCTCCAACAGTTTGGAACAATGAACACTCCTGAAAGGATCCATTCATGTTATTATTAGCTCAGAGCACTCAGATGTGCCATTCAGCCTGAGCTGGGTCTAAAATTACCTTCCCCGGCCCAGAAGATGAGACAGTGACTCACAGGGAGACTGGGGGTGGATTTTGGTGTCATCTGTCATGAATTTGCTATGAACGTCCCCAGCCGGGTCTAGAAATAAACCTTTTAACTATGGAATAACAGCTCCCTGGCTTCTCCAGGAGGGAAATGAAAAATATGTCACTGCCAAGGAAAAAAGAGTTACTCCTTCTCACCAAGCATTTCCAGGCTTAGGATCCTTGAATGGTTTGGGTGGGAAGGGACCTCAAAGCCCAACAAGTGCCACCCCCTGCCATGGGCAGGGACACCTTCCACAAGACCAGGTTGCTCAACCCTGGCCTTGGGACACTTCCAGGGATCCAGGGGCAGCCACATGTTTGAAAAGGACAATTTGGGCTGGAGCGTGTGCAGGGAAGGCAGGAGAGCTGGGAAGGGGCTTGAGCAGCAGGAGGGTCTGAGGTAGCTGGGGGGGCTCAGCCTGGAGCAAAGGAGGCTCAGGGGGGACCTTCTGGATCCCTAAAATTCCCTGGAAGGAGTTGGAGCTGGGGGGGGGGTCGGGCTCTGCTCCCAGGGAACAAGGGACAGGAGGAGAGGGAACGGCCTCCAGCTGTGCCAGGAGAAGATTAAAATGGATATTGGGAAAATTTCTCCCTGGAAAGGGCTGTCCAGCCCTGGCACAGGGTGGAGTCCCCAGCCCTGGAGGGATTGCAAAGCCCTGTGGATGTGGCATTTGGGGACATGGGGCAGTGGTGGAACTGGCAGTGCTGGGGATGGTTGGACTCCATGATCTTGGAGGGCTTTTCCATCCTAAATGATTCCCTGATTCCATCATTGCTCCAGGTCATTTCCACCCAGCAGCTTCCGAGTGGGAATGGAGATAATTTGGGCTGGAGCATGTGCAGGGAAGGGAAGGGAGCTGGGAAGGGGCTGGAGCAGCAGGAGGGGCTGAGGGAGCTGGGGGGGCTCAGCCTGGAGCAAAGGAGGCTCAGGGGGGACCTTCTGGCTCTGCAACCCCCTGACAGGAGGGGGGAGCCGGGGGGGGTCGGGCTCTGCTCCCAGGGAACAAGGGACAGGAGGAGAGGGAACGGCCTCAGCTGTGCCAGGGGAAGTTTAAATTGGATATTAGGAAAAAGTTCTCCACAGAAAGGGCTGCCCAGCCCTGGCACAGCTGCCCAGGGCAGGGGTGGAGTCCTCATCCCTGGAAGTGTTGAAAACCTGTGTGGATGTGGCACATCAGTGGTGGCCGTGGCAGTGCTGAGGGAGAACAGTTGGACTCCACGATCTCAGAGATTTTCCCAACCTTAACGATTCCATGATTCTGAAAGATTCTAAAAGCTTCTAAAAGATCCTAAAAGGAAGCATCTCTTTTCTTTTCACCTGGGATCACACCATCTCCACCTCCCCTGGTCCCCTTGGCCTCCTCTGCCCCCTCCCTGGTGCAGTTCAGTGTCTGGGGGCACGCAGAGCTCTCCACAGGTCCCAGCTTTGTGAGAACCAGGTTCAACACCCTCCAATCCACGGGTTTCCCAACAAATTCATCCTCATTTCCTCCCAGTTTGACAAGTCCCTTTTCCCCAGCAGGCCTTGCTGATGTTTGCTTTGTGTCCAGATTGCTCCTCCACCGCCCTGAGGGGCCTTTCTCGGCAGCTCCTCATTAGCCACTCGTTGCTGAGGCACTAATTAGGCCGTGGCTGCTGCAGCAGGGCTTGTCTGGGGTGTCAGCAGAGCTCAGCTGGGGGGGTTGAAGAGCAGCTCATCCTGGCTATTTTTGGAAAGCAGGAATTGTGCTTTAGGAGGGGGTTGGATCTCGTCAAGATCCGTGACCTCAGATTGCACACCGGACGCTGGGCTGGCCGAGACGAGCCAGGCTCAATTTAACCCTGCCTGACTTGGGATGGAGCCAAGGCTGAATTTAGGCCTGGCTGACTTTGGGGTGGCTGAGATGAGCCAGGATGAGTTTTTGGGGTGGCTGAGATGAGCCAGGCTGAATTTAAGCCTGCCTGACTTTGGGATGGTTGAGATGAACCAGGATGAAGCCTGACTTTGGAGTAGTTGGTTTAAGCCAGACTGAATTTAAGCCTGCCTGACTTTGGGGTGGCTGAGATGAGCCAGGATGAAGCTTGATTTTGGGTTGGTTGATTTAAGCCAGGCTATATTTAAGCCTGGCTCACTTTGGATGGAGCCAGGCTGATTAAACCTGCCTGATTTTGAGGTGGTTGAGATGAGCCAGGCTCAATTTAAGCCTGCCTGACTTTGGATGGAGTCAGGCTGCATTTAAGCCTGACAGACTTTGGGGTGGCTGAGAGGAGTCAAGGCTGAATTTAAGTCTGGCAGACTTTGGGGTGAACCAGGCTGAATTTAAGCCTGCCTGACTTTGGGATGGTTGAGATGAACCAGGATGAAGCCTGACTTTGGGGTGGTTGATTTAAACCAGACTGAATTTAAGCCTGCCTGACTTTGGGGTGGCTAAAATGAGCCAGGCTGAATTTAAGCCTGCCTGATTTTGTGGTGGCTGAGATGAGCCAGGATGAAGCTTGACTTTGGGGTGGTTGATTTAAGCCAGGATGAATTTAAGCCTGACAGTCTTTGGGTGGAGCCAGGATGAATTTAAGCCTGGCTGAGTTTGAGGTGGCTGAGATGAGCCAGGATGAATTTAAGCCTGACAGGCTTTGGGTGGAGCCAGGAAGAATCTAAACCTGCCTGATTTTGAGGTGGCTGAGATGAGCCACGATGAATTTTTGGGGTGGCTGAGATGAGCCAGACTGAATTTAAGCCTGCCTGACTTTGGATGGAGCCAGGCTGCATTTAAGCCTGCCTGACTTTGGGGTGGCTGAGATGAACCAGGCTGAACTTAAGCCTGCCTGACTTTGGGGTGGTTGATTTTAGCCAAGGCTGAATTTAAGCCTGACAGACTTTGGGGTGGTTGATTTAATCCAAGCTGAATTTAGGCCTGGCTGACTTTGGAGTGGTTGATTCCAGACAAGGCTGCATTTAAGCCTGGCTGACTTCAGATGGAGCCAGGCTGAATTTAAGCCTGCCTGACTTTGGGGTGGCTGGGATGAACCAGACTGAACTTAAGCATGCCTGACTTTGGGGTGGTTGATTTAAGCCAGGATGAATTTAAGCCTGACAGACTTTGGGGTGGTTGAGATGAGCCAGGCTGAATTTAAGCCTGCCTGACTTTGGGGTGGTTGAGATGAGCCAGGATGAATTTTTCGGGTGGCTGAGATGAGCCAGGATGAATTTAGGCCTGCCTGACTTTGGGGTGGCTGAGATGAGCCAGGCTCAGTTTAAGCCTGGCTGACTTTGGGATGGTTGAGATGAAGCAGGATGAAGCCTGACTTTGGGGTGGTTGATTTAAGCCAGGCTGAATTTAAGCCTGCCTGACTTTGGGGTGGCATTTCCTCTGCCCCTCTGGAAGTGGTGGAAGTTTAAAGGAAGTGGTGGAAGTTTAAAGGAAGTGGAAATGAAATGGGGGAAAAAGAGCAAGTAAAACAAAAAGAAAGGTGGGATGTATGGTAAATATTTCTTTAATATATCTAAATACAGAGGGTTTTACAGGGATTAATTCTGCTCCTTAAAGGGCTCATTTGAAGTGTCTCTGAATGATTTTTTCCCTTGGTTTAACTGGAAAACTCCTTGCAGAGACACCTTCCAGCAGCAGCAGAGGATGGGCATGGAAAAAAATAGGGAAGAGATTTTTATTTTTGTTCAGTTTTAGGTTTGCCTTTTTTATTTTTTATTTTTTTTTTAATTATTTCTGCTTGGGTTTGTTTTTTCTGGGGGAGGAATTTGGGGTTTTGGAAGGACTAATCGTGAAAAGAAAGGGCTTCCAATATTGCAGCAGGGTGGGCACTAAAAGTTTCATTTTATCCTATAAAACATGAGTAAAAAAATCAAAAAGGATGAGGGGGAATGGAGCTGGAACAGAGGAGATTTAGATGGGATGTTGGGAAGGAATTCCTGGCTGGGAGGGTGGGAAGGGTCTGGAATGGAATTCCCAGAGAAGCTGTGGCTGCCCCTGGATCCCTGGAAGTGTCCAAGGCCAGGTTGGAGCAATCTGGAATAGTGGGAGGTGTCCCTGCCCATGGCAGGGGGTGGGATGGAATGGGATTTAAATCCCTTCCAACCCAAACCATTCTGGGATTCTGATTCCAATTAAAAATCTGGGAATTATAATCCTTATTTTTTGAACTCTCCTGAGTAAAGAGGGACAAAAATGCTGCTCTCAGGGCCCACAGAGCCTTTCTCTCTTTGCTCTGACTTGAAAGGGACTGTGCATTCCCTGTAAAATTGGGAATATCTGCCTTGTATTCCTGCAAGGAATCCTGGCTGTAAACGAAATGGTTGCACACACACTCACACACACATAAATGGAAGTATAATTCAATTATGTTCTATTACCTCAGTTCTGCCTATCAAATAATGCACAAAAACCCGAGGAAATTATGTCCTTTCATTCCTATTCATCACAGCTGAGTCGTCAAGGACGTGACTTTCTGCCTCCACTTTGATATCGCTGTTAAATTATTGGTTTTTCTTTTTTGCATTTCCAGTAATCCCTAAAGCGAATTGTGACATTTCCTCAATTCCATATATCCACTCCAAACCACAGCTATTTGTCTCGCTGTAATTATGACGTGATTTTCTCTGTCTGCTCCACGAATGACTGAGCTTTTTTTAGTTGCCAGTCTCAGACCCCCATTCCAGGCAGCAGCAGGGGCTTCTTTCAGTAAAAAAATCACAGAATCCCAGGATCAGCTGGGTTGGAAGGGACCTCCGAGATCATCCAGTCCAACCCTTGATCCAACCCCGCCGTGGTTCCCAGCCCATGGCACTGATGCCACATCCAGTCTCAGCTTAAAAACCTCCAGGGATGGAGAATCCCCCCCTTCCCTGGGCAGCCCATTCCAAGGGCTCAGCACCCTCTCTGCAAAGAAATTCTTCCTGCTCTCCAACCTGGGACAGCAGCTCTGATCTGCCTCCAGGAATCTCCTCCCAGGAGTCTCCCCTTGTGCTTCCCATCCCTCAAACCCAAAGGTTAGTCTCCTCCAGACAGGGAAGATTTCGATGGCAGGAGCTGGGTGACATCAATCCTCCCTTTAGGATGAGGATTTACAAATCCCATCAGGAGCCTGGGGGTGGGGATGGGCAGAAAGTGTCATTTTTAACAATATTCCCGTGCCAACCTCACACTGATCCCAGTGTTCTGCAAATCCTCTTAGGTGCCTTTCAGAAAACTGAAACTTTGGCCTAATCCTCTCCTTAAAATGGATTTTTTTTTCCTCTGCTGTATTTATTTATAAACTTTCAGGGCTGAACATCACACACAGCACAACTCTTTTGAGTAAAGGCACATCAGACAAAAAGTTTGGGACTGTCTGAGGCAGGGAATGGAGCTCCCTGTCCTGTCACATCTGGCCCTGACCCAGGTTCAGTGACAACACCTCCTCCAGGGATCTCCTCCCAGGAATCTCCTCCCAGGAATCTCCTCCCAGGAATCTCCCCCTGTGCTTCCCATCCCTCAAACCCAAAGATTAGTCTCCTCCAGACAGGGAAGATTTCGATGGCAGGAGCTGGGTGACATCAATCCTCCCTTTAGGACAGGGTTTACAAATCCCATCAGGAGCCTGGGGGTGGGCAGAAAGTGCCCATTTTTAACATTCCATGCACTGCCGGGTTCCCAGGCAGGCTCTGAAATCCCGGGATGCAGCGGGAATGCTCCTCTGAATGGAAACCCCTTCAAAAGGCTGCAGCTGTGCCCTGAATGGTTTCCCTGGGGATGAGTAGAGCCTTGTTCCTGCTGGGGAGGGGCTCCAGTGGCACTGCCACTCTCTTTGTGCCCTGCCAAGCCAACCAGGACTCCCAAATGTGGCTCTGTCTCTCCCAAACTCCGGCTCCTGAAGGGCAGGAAAGCTGCAGAGCTCGTGGGACGCTGAGCTGTTCCCATTCCAGGCTCCAAATGTGATGTTTAAAAAGCTTGTTCAGTGCACTCACCCCTGGAAATATTTACCAAAGCTGGCAATTGTTTGATAGGGAGTTTTATTATTCCTGTCAGAGTTGAAAGATTTTTTTATTCCTGGCTGAGTCTCTGCCTGTTCTGGGGTGAAGGTTCAGCCTGGGAGATGCTTTGCTGGGCAAACCTGGATGGCCCCTCATCCATCTGCTTAATCCTGGGAATCACCTGAGACAGAGCCCAGCCAGGGTGGAGCTTTGGAAGTGGCTTTGGGGGTGACAATAGATCCATTTAGTCCTGGCTCCTTCTGGCAGGGATGGATGGGCTGCATTAGGAATTCTGTCTAAGTCTGTTGGATTTGATGCCTGAGAAGCTCCCGTGTCTCCATCGGGTTGGGTGTTGGGAGGTGAGGGGGGATCCTGCCCCTGTGTCACCTCAGGTGAGACCCCCCTGCAGAGCTGCTCCAGCACAGGGAGGACGTGGAGCTGCTGGAGAGAGTCCAGAGGAGGCCACGGAGATGCTCCCAGGGCTGGAGCCCCTCTGGAGCCAGGCTGGGAGAGCTGGGGGGGTTCCCCTGGAGAAGAGAAGGCTCCAGGGAGAGCTGAGAGCCCCTGGCAGGGCCTAAAGGGGCTCCAGGAGAGCTGGAGAGGGACTGGGGACAAGGCCTGGAGGGACAGCACACAGGGAATGGCTTCCCACTGCCAGAGGGCAGGGACAGATGGGATACAGGGAAGGAATTCTTGGCTGGGAGGGTGGGGAGGGGCTGGAATGGAATTCCCAGAGAAGCTGGTGTGGAGATGGATGGAGATCTGAACATATGTAAGGACACAGATCTGCTGGGATGGGTCCAGAGGAGGCTCCAGGAGGATCAGAGGATGGAGCAGCTCTGCTGGGAGGAAAGGCTGGGAGAGCTGGGATTGTTCAGCCTGGAGAGGAGAAGCTTTGGGGTGACCTGATTGTGGCCTTGCAGGACCTGAAGGATCTACAGGAAAGATGGAGAGAGACTGTGGACAAGGGATGGAGGGACAGGACACAGGGAATGGCTTCCCACTGCCAGAGGGCAGGGAGAGATGGGATCTTGGGAAGGAATTGCTGGCTGGGAGGGTGGGGAGGCCCTGGAATAGAATTCCCAGAGAAGCTGTGGCTGCCCCTGGATCCCTGGAAGTGTCCAAGGCCAGGCTGGAGCAATGCAGACTAATAGAAGGTGTCCCTGCCCATGGCAGGGGGTGGGATGGGATGGGATGATATTTAAGATCCCACCCAAACCATCCTGGGATTTCATATCCCAGCTGGAGCTGCTGGGACCACATCGTGGCTCTCCTGGTCAGAGTTCAATTTTGCTGGATGGTTTATAAATGCAAATGATGGATAAACACATGGATTGTCCCTTTGGATCACATCTCCTGTCCATCCTGAACAGGAGCCAGCAGGAGACATTCCAGCAGGGAGCAGGGAGAGAGTGCAGAGACAGATCTGTGACAGCCTGGCCTCCCATGCCAGAGAGAAAGATACATTTTCTGCCCTAAAGCGTGAGGTTTAATAGTCCTTCAACAATATTTTGGTATAATCATCAACTATCATAATTGCTCTGGATCATCTTGTCATCTTTATAAATGCCTGTTCCATTTTTTAATCAGGCTGGACCCAAAAAAGAAAAGCAAAAAACCACCTCTGGTGATGAATCACAGGGTTCAGAGTTGTGCTGCCCGTGATGTTTAGCCCCAAAAGTTTACAAATAAATACAAAAGAGGAAAAAAAAATCCATTTTAAGGAGAGGATTAGGCCAAAGTTTCAGTTTTCTGAAAGGCATTGAAGAGGATTTGCAGAACACTGGGATCAGTGTGAGGTTGGCACGGGAATATTGTTAAAAATGGCACTTTCTGCCCATCCCCCTCCCCAGGCTCCTGATGGGATTTGTAAATCCTCATCCTAAAGGGGGGATTAATGTCACCCAGCTCCTGCCATCGAAATCTTCCCTGTCTGGAGGAGACTAATCTTTGGGTTTGAGGGATGGGAAGCACAGGGGGAGATTCCTGGGAGGAGATTCCTGGGAGGAGATCCCTGGAGGCAGATCAGAGGTGCTGTCACTGGACAGAAGTGACAGGACAGGGAGCTCCATTCCCTCCCTCAGACAGTCCCAAACTTTTGGCTGATGTGTCTTTACTCCAAAAAAAAAAAAACCTGGAAAAGAGATTTTACAGCCAGCAGAGCAGCCCAGCCCGTGTGCACTGTCCCTGCTGTCACCTGGAGCTTTGTCCCTGTGTCTCTGTGACTCCTTTGGTGCTCCAGCTTTGTGTTCCTGCTCTGTGGGGAGACTTTGCAGCTGCATTGATGGAACAGCCCCTGGGGAGCAATTAGAGGTGTTCCTTTGGTTTGGGAGGGGAAATAATTCCCAGGTGGAGTTAAAAAGAGGAGATAAGTGGTAAATCAGACCTGCAGAAGCCCCTCTGCCCCCTCAGGTGAGACCCCCCTGCAGAGCTTCCTCCAGCCCTGGGAACAGCACAGGAAGGACATGGAGCTGCTGGACAGAGTCCAGAGGAGCCATGGGATGCTCCAAGGGCTGGAGCCCCTCTGGAGCCAGGCTGGGAGAGCTGGGGGGGTTCCCCTGGAGAAGAGAAGGCTCCAGGGAGAGCTGAGAGCCCCTGGCAGGGCCTAAAGGGGCTCCAGGAGAGCTGGAGAGGGACTGGGGACAAGGCCTGGAGGGACAGGACACAGGGAATGGCTTCCCACTGCCAGAGGGCAGGGACAGATGGGAGATTGGGAAGGAATTGCTGGCTGGGAGGGTGGGGAGGGGCTGGAATGGAATTCCCAGAGAAGCTGGTGTGGAGATGGATGGAGATCTGAACATATGTAAGGACACAGATCTGCTGGGATGGGTCCAGAGGAGGCTCCAGGATGATCAGAGGATGGAGCAGCTCTGCTGGGAGGAAAGGCTGGGAGAGCTGGGATTGTTCAGCCTGGAGAGGAGAAGCTTTGGGGTGACCTGATTGTGGCCTTCCAGGACCTGAAGGATCTACAGAAAACATGGAGAGAGACTGTGGACAAGGGATGGAGGGACAGGACACAGGGAATGCCTTCCCACTGCCAGAGTTAGATGGAATATTGGGAAGGAATTGCTGGCTGGGAGGGTGGGGAGGGGCTGGAATAGAATTCCTAGAGAAGCTGTGGCTGTCCCTGGATCCCTGGGAGTGTCCAAGGCCAGGTTGGAGCAACCTGGGCTAGTGGAAGGTGTCCCTGCCCATGGCAGGGGGTGGCACTGGATGGGCTTTAAGGTCCTTTCCCACCCAAACCCTCCTGGGAATTCTCTGACCCTACTTCTCCCTTCTCCCTCTCCCCTTTCCTGGCTGGAACAGCCCCTCAGAGCTGGGACAGAAGCCACAGGTCTCCAGCTGGTGTTTGGCCCTGGAGCAGAGGGGGTTTGACCCCCCCTTCCTCACCTGGGTTGGAAGGAGGAGAGGTCAGTGCTGGTTGTTTGAGAGAGGAGGTTTTGTGCCCTCAGGGCTGGGCTGGTCCTGGAGCTGAGCTCAGAAAGAAGTCCAAGGGATCACCAGAAATCTTCCAAACTCTCCATTCCTTGCTGGAACTTGGCAACATTCCCAGGACAATAAGTCAGGCAAAGCATTGCAGCAGAGCTGGTTTTATCCTCAGTTGTGCCATAAAGCTGGAAATCAGAGGCTCAGAGTTATTGGTGCTTTGTGATATGATGCAGATTATAGAGATTCAGGCAGAGAAATAGCAAACTAATGGCTCATTGTTGCTGGGAATATTGGGAATATTCTCTTCAGAAGAGGCATTTGACCCTTTGGATGCTCCACTGAGCTCGATTTGCTGAAAACCTTAATGACCTTCCTGAATTTCTTAATATTTTTTGGATTAAATCAGGTTTTTCAGGGCGGTGAGTTGCTGGATTTCTGCTTGTGGGGTTGTGGGAACGAAGTGAAATGTGTGAGAAACTCCTGTGTGCAAACCCTCATTTTCATGGACCTGCTGCTCTGAGGGATGAAAGGGATGTGTCCCAGCATTTTAATCCCATCCCTGCTCTCTCTCTCTCCCCATGGATGGCAAAGGGCCCCTTTCATCCCATCGTGGTGAACTGCCCCACCAGCCCGGGTTGGTGGTGGCCTTTCGTCTTTCCCTGGAAGTTTTGAAGGTTTATCTGCAGTTCCCTTGTTCCCTGACTCACCTCTGGATGTTTGGGGAGAGCAAAGAGCATCTCCTTGCCAGAGTCATCCCGAAAAAAATCCTGAAATCCAGCCAGGAGAGAGAAATAGGAGCCCCCTGAGTGCTCCCCTGGGTTGGTGGTGACCCTGCAGGGCTGGAGCTCAGTTCTGGTGGCACAGGGGATAATACCTGGATATCCAGGATCCCTGAATCCCTGTTTTTTCCACCTCCACCCAAACAAACCCACGTGAGCATAAAACATCGCCCAGTTTCCCAGCTGGAATCCCAAACCAGGGATCCACCAGGTGAGGATGTGACCAAAGAGGCACAGCCACAGTTGGCAGAGCTGACTTGTTTTCTGTCCCTGTTTTTAGCCAAATTTCTTTGCTTTTGAGTTACATGAACTCAGGAATTCTTGCTGGGAAGGATCTGCAGAGTCCCAAGCCAGGAGGAGCTGGAGGAGAGAGCTTTGTTTGTGAACTTCTGCTCTCCTGATCCCCCAAAGTGTTTCCTGCTGGTGACCAGTGATGGGACCCGAGGGATGACATGGAGCTGTGCCAGGGCAGGGGCAGGTTGGATCTCAGGAAAAGGGTCTTTTCCAGAGGGTGGTTGGCACTGCCCAGGCTCCCCAGGGCAGTGGGCACGGCCCCAAGGCTGCCAGAGCTCCAGGAGGGTTTGGATGATCCCCTCAGGCACAGGGTGGGATTGTTGGGGTGTCCTATCCAGGGCTTGGACTGGATGACCCTTGTGGGTCCTTCCAGCTCAGGATATCCTGGCATTCCCCAGCCTGTTCTCTCCGTGCCGGGACAGGTATAAATGAAACACTTCCCACTTGTGTTCTCTGAATGCAGGGAAGGCAAATTCCCCCTGGGTGAACTCCAAATAAAGAAAACTCTGATTTTAGAGTTGACTCTTGTATTTGCCTCTAGTGATTAGTGTGTATTCCTTTAATATTGAAATCAGATTGCTATATAAAGCAGAACACACGGGAATATCTCTCTGTAATAATGAGGAGAGTGATCTGATTTCTGAATGTAACAGTTTCATTTCCTTTCCTTTTTTTTTATTACCACGTTTCCTGCTGTTCTTCGCCTGGAATGTCAATCCTTCACCTTCATGCCTGGCTTTATTTAGGCTTGCTGCTTTTCCTGTACTAGGAAAATATACATATATATATATTTATACATTGGCTCATCACTTATGCAGTTTAGAGTGTGCCTTGGAGCAAAGCCTGAATCCAGCAAGGGTGGATCCCTCACTGGAGATGACACAGGATGTCACAGCTCAGAGTGGGATTTTATATTTCTAGTATTTATATTTCTATTATTTATATTTCTATTATTTATATTTCTAGTATTTATATTTCTAGTATTTATATTTCTAGTATTTATATTTCTAGTATTTATATTTCTAGTATTTGTATTTCTAGTATTTGTATTTCTAGTATTTATATTTCTAGTATTTATATTTCCAGTATTTATATCCCTGTCCTGCAATGAATTGCCCCTGCCCTGCCCCTCCACGTTGAGCGTTGCTGGGGCTCCTCTTTTATCAAGGGCAAATATTTCATGGAAAGGTAAAACAAAAGAGAAGGAAATTTAATCCCTTTCTCCTCTCTGAGAGCAGCAGCATCTTCCCATCAGCCTGGGCTGGTTTGGTCCATGGAATTTACATGGAAATTATGGAAATTCCCTTGGAGCTGCAGGTTCCATGGGGTACAGGGAAAAATCCTCAGTGCCGGATTGTTCAGCTTTTCCACTGGCAAAGAGATGTTGTTCCAACTGAGATGATTCCCAGTCCAGCTCCTCAAGCTCTCCAGGTTGTTCCCAGTTGGCAGCCAAGTCCCAAGGAGTTCATGGAGGGGGGGGATTATCAGGGCTGGTTTTCAGTGAGCAGGATCTGACTCGAAGAGAACAACAAACTTTTCATGCCAAAGAAGAAGTTTTTTACTAATTCCTTCCTTCCAGGGCTTAAAATCCCCTGTGCTGGCACCCATCCCATGTATTCCATGTTACTTCCCAAGTGTGGCTGCAGTGATTCCACACATCCATCCCAATCTGGTTGCCCAGAGAAGCTGTGGCTGCTCCTGGATCCCTGGAAGTGCCCGAGGCCAGTTTGGAGCAACCTGGGCTGGTGGAAGGTGTCCCTGCCCAGGGCAGGGGTGGCACTGGACGGGCTTTGAGACTCCTTCTAACCCAAACCATTCTGGGATTTCCTGGTTATAACTCTCCCTGTTTCTCACTTTTTTCTCTCTCCCCTTTCCTTGCTGGAACGACTTGTCAGAGCTGTGCCAAGAAATCAGGGAGTGCCAGGAAACAGGGAATGGCTTCCCACTGGCAAATGGGGGATCTGGGGGGGATAATGGGAAAGAATTGCTGGCTGGGAGGGTAGGGAGGGGCTAGGATGGAATTCCCAGAGAAGTTGTGTCTGTCCCTGGATCCCTGGAAGTGTCCAAGGCCAGGTTGGGGCAACCTGGACTGGTAGAAGGTGTCCCTGCCCATGGCAGAGATGGAATGGGATGATCTTTAAGATCCCTTCCAACACAAACCAGTCTGGGATTCCATGATTTCTTCACATCCTTTACATCTTCTCTATTAAATCCAGACAGACTTTCCACAGGATTTCAAGTCCCAGAATTACTGGTGAAGGAATTCCTGGTTGGACAATCCTCAGAGTCACAGCTTTCCAGCCCTGGGATGGGTCAACGCCCATTAAATGGGTATTCCCATTAATGGGAATCCATCAGGGCTGGAGCCCCTCTGCTCTGGAGCCAGGCTGGGAGAGCTGGGGGGGTTCCCCTGGAGAAGAGAAGGCTCCAGGGAGAGCTGAGAGCCCCTGGCAGGGCCTAAAGGGGCTCCAGGAGAGCTGGAGAGGGACTGGGGACAAGGCATGGAGGGACAGGACGCAGGGAATGGCTTCCCACTGCCAGAGGGCAGGGAGAGATGGGAGATTGGGAAGGAATTGCTGGCTGGGAGGGTGGGGAGGCCCTGGCCCAGGTTGCCCAGAGCAGCTGTGGCTGCCCCTGGATCCCTGGAAGTGTCCAAGGCCAGCTTGGACCAAGCTGGTCTAATGGAAGGTGTCCCTGCCCGTGGCAGGGGGGTGGAACGAGACAATCCTTAAGATCCCATCCCAACCTGTGTGTGATTCCCTGCTCCCTCTTGCTTTGCAGCCCCGCCTTCCATCAAGCTCCTGGTGGACGACCCCATCGTGGTGAACCCTGGCGAGGCCATCACCCTGGTGTGCGTGACCACGGGGGGGGAGCCGGGGCCCAGCCTCACCTGGGTCAGGAGTTCGGGGGCGCTGCCCGACAAGACGGTGCTCAACGGGGGCACCCTGACCATCCCCGCCATCGGCGCCGACGACGCCGGCACCTACAGCTGCATCGCCAACAACAACGTCGGCAACCCCGCCAAGAAGTCCACCAACATCATCGTCAGAGGTGAGTGGGGCTGGAAAACCACCTCAGGAGGGTGTTGGAAACATCACCTGGCAGAGCGGTCGTCACCCAGTGGTGTCTTGTGGTCACGGTTGGATTGATAATCTTGAAGGTCTCCTCCAACCTGGAGGGTTCTGTGGTTTCTGCTCATTTCTGGGATGAGTTAGTGTTGCTTCAAAGTGCTGGAGGTGGAACAAGAGTGGTTTGGTGTCTCTTTGTGTTGGGAAGATGGAGAAGCTTTTCCATGGAAATTGTTTTGTTGAGGTTGGAGAAAGGAGGTGAGTGGAGCTGGAAAACCACCTGCCTGCATCTTGGGAGGGTGTTAAAAACCTCATGTGGCTCAGTGGTTTCCACTTAGTGAGGTCCTGCATTTCCAGGTGGTCCTGGTTGGATTGATGATCCTGAAGGTCTCTTCCAACCTGGAGGGTTCAGTGGTTTCTGCTCATTTCTGGGATGAGTTAGAGTTGCTTCAAGGACCAGTGGCTCTTGTGCTGGGATCAAAGCCCTGAGGTGGAACAAGGGTGGTTTGGGGCCTCTTTGTGTTGGGAAGATGGAGCAGCTTTTCCATTGAAGGTGGAGAGAAATTGGTTTATTGAGCCTGGGAAAAAGAGGTGAGTGGAGCTGGAAAACCACCCACCTTCCTCCTGGAAGGGTGTTAGAAACCTCATGTGGCACAGTGGTTTTCACCCAGGGGTGTCTTGTGGTCGTGGTTGGATTGATGATCTTGAAGGTCTCTTCCACCCTGGAGGATTCTGTGGTTTCTGCTCATTTCTGGGATGAGTTAGAGTTGCTTCAAGGCTCTTGTGCTGGGATCAAAGCCCTGAGGTGGAACAAGGGTGGTTTGGGGCCTCTTTGTGTTGGGAAGATGGAGCAGCCTTTCCATCCATCCAAAGTGGACTTGATGATCTTGAAAGTCTCTTCCAGCCTTGAGGGTTCTGTGGTTTCTGCTCATTTCTGGCACTTTAGACTAGTCCCTGTGCTTTAATTATTCTAAATAACAGGACAAACGTCTGTCTGGGGTAAAAGGAAAAGAAAAGAGGCTGCAGAACAACTGCTGCCAGACAGAGGGAAAGTCTCCCTGGTGGTTTATCCCCTTCTGGATAATCCAGGGATGTGGGCAGTTGGTTTGGAGGTGGAGTTTGATTGGCATCATCAGACAGGATCAATCTCCCTGAACCAAACATTTCATCTGAAGCTAATTTTCTTTAATTTACTCTGTAGATTAAAGAAATGAAGCTCAGCTCTTTTTTACCCCCAATTCTTTCCTTCCTGCTGTGATTCCCCCTCATTATTTCTGTTAAAGGCAAAGAACTGCCTTTGGAGGAGGAAAATCTTTATTCCAGTGTTGGTGGATTGATCCTTCCTAAAATTGATGCTGAGTTTAGGAGTGAAATATGAGACATAGCAGAGTTTTGGGTTGGGTTTGTGTCTATATTTCTTGACATTTTGCCTGGGGCTCCTTCCTTCTCTCCAGTCCAGCTCTTTTTTGTCGTTGTGGATCAGGATTTTCACACAGCAGCTGAGGAGAAAAGAGAATTTGCTGGAAATAGGATCTGAACCAGGCAGGAGAATCGTTTGGGAAATGGAGTTCACAGCTTCTGGCAGGTGGAATTTGAACCTCAGGATTAGCCAATAATCCCCTAATCTGACCCAGAAAGGAAATTTCAGTTGTCTCAAAGCATCATCAGGGCTCAGATGAACTTTTTTCCCTTCAAAATTCCCTCCATTTCCCAGTGCCTTTATCTGAATGTGCTTTTATTCCATGTGCTTCATTCCGTGGGTGCTGAAGCTTCTCCATGATTTTTTTTTTCCCCTGGGTATTTTCACTTTCTTTTTGTGGCTGATGACCCACCACACCTGACTTCAAACCAGGAAAGGTGGGGAGGCACTTTGGACAAGGGATGGAGGGACAGGACACAGGGAATGGCTTCCCACTGCCAGAGGGCAGGGAGAGATGGGATAGTGGGAAGGAATTGCTGGCTGGGAGGGTGGGGAGGGACTGGAATAGAATTCCCAGAGAAGCTGTGGCTGCCCCTGGGTCCCTGGAAGTGTCCAAGGCCAGGTTGGAGCAACCTGGGCTAGTGGAAGGTGTCCCTGCCCATGGCAGGGGATGGGATGGGATGGGATGATCCCTAAAATTCCTTCCAACCCAAACCATTGTGGGATTCTCTGATGCTTGGATGGCTCCTCCATCCAGGAGGAGAACACAAATTCTGGAGAGCATCTGTGAGGGTTCCTGCACATCAGGTTGGGAAGCAGAGCCAGGGAGATGTTTGACAGATCTTTAAAGCCCTTGGATTTAGAAATCATGGAATCATTTAGGCTGGAAAAGCCCCCTCAGACCATCGAGTCCAACCATCCTCCAGCACTGCCAAGGCCACCACTGCCCCATGTCCCCAAGTGCCACATCCCCAAGGATTTAAATCCCTCCAATTTCTGTGATATTGGTAGAAGAAGCTTTTTTTCCCATCCTGGTTTTCCTCTCTCTGTCCTGGGAAGGGCTCCCAACAAGTAGAGCCGGATGAATTTAGGGATATGCTTCAGTGCTGGGTTTATGGTTGGACTTGATGATCTCAGAGGGCTTTTCCAACCTAAACAATTCCTAATTCCTGGGAAACCTGTCCCATTTTTGCCTCCTCAGCACCTTCTCCCATCCCTCCTTTAACCAGATCCCTCGGAACTGCAGCACATTTTTGGGGCCATTTGACTCTCCCTGGGTAACTTTTCCCTTCTGGGAAGAGGAAATGTCCTCTCTGGAGTTTATTTTTCCAAGGGGTAGGAGATGGAATTCCAAGGATTCCCTGTCAGTTTAAACATAAAATCCTGCCCCGTGCTCAGCATTGGCACAAAAGCTTTGGCTGAACAAACAGCATTCCCGGGAAATTCGGTTCGAGGCCGGGATTTCTAGAAGGACCTGTGGAATTATGGCCTTAAAAACTGGGTGTGAACTGCTAAAAAAAGGAGGTTAAGGGGGAAAAAATAGAAGAAAGAAGGCTCAGATTGGGAAATAAATGAACTTTTGGTTGCTTTTGTAGTAGATTTTTAAAAAATAACAATCCTGTAATACAGTTCTCACAAACCTGCTTGAACTTCTGGGTTCTTCCATGGATTTCTTTATCCCAGAGCTGGGTTTTTTTTGGAATTTCTGTGGTGGTTTAGGGCAGTTTAAGGAAGTAATGGGTGGAATTAGGTCTGTTTGGGGGGTTCTGGCTCCAGCATTCCAAGGCTAAAATGTCAGGGTTTCCAGGGATTCTGGCACCAGCATTCCAAGGCTAAACTGTTGGGGTTTCCAGGGATTCTGGCTCCAGCATTCCAAGGCTAAAATGTCAGGGTTTCCAGGGATTCTGGCACCAGCATTCCAAGGCTAAAATATCAGGCTTTCCAGGGATTCTGGCACCAGCATTCCAAGTGAAAATATTGGTATTTCCAGGGATTCCGGCTCCTGCATTCCAAGGCTAAAATGTTGGGGTTTCCAGGGATTCTGGCTCCAGTATTCCAAGGCTAAAATGTTGGGTTTTCCAGGGATTCTGGCTCCAGCATTCCAAGGCTAAAATGTCAGAGTTTCCAGGGACTGTGGCTCCAGCATTCCAAGGCTAAAATATTGGGGTTTCCAGGGATTCTGGCTCCAGCATTCCAAGGCTAAAATATTGGGGTTTCCAGGGATTCTGGCTCCAGCATTCCAAGGCTAAAATGTCAGGGTTTCCAGGGATTCTGGCTCCAGCATTCCAAGTGAAAATATTGGTATTTCCAGGGATTCTGGCTCCAGTATTCCAAGGTTAAAATGTTGGAGTTTTTTTGTTTTGTTTGGCCTTTTTTTCCCATCCTGCTTTTCCTCTCTGTGTCCTGGGAAGGGCTCCCAGCAAGTTGATCTGGATGAATTTAGGGACATTGTTCAGTGCTGGGATTATGGTTGGACTTGATGATCTCAGAGGGCTTTTCCTACCTAAACAATTCCCTGATTCTGTTTTTTTCCAGGACTTGGAACATATCCACACATCTCTCCTATGGAGAGATGCCCTCTGGGATGGGATTTCAATGGGATTTTAGCCAGGCACACCCATCCTACAGCACATCCACTGTCATAAATTCCCAGGGTGCTCCCCTAAAACTTTACAGCTCTGGGAATGATTGTGGGGAAAAGTTGAGCTTCAGAGTTGAGTGAGTCCATTTATTTTTATAATCTCAGGTCTGGGTGTTCTCCCAGGCTGGAAGGTCATGGGTGAGCTCATAAAAGGCTTTCAGAGAGAAATGGAGGTGGTTTATTGATCCTCCTGCCCTTTTGTTGGGACTTCCCAGAGTTTTCGTTGTCAGGAATTTTAGTTTTTAATAAGTTTGCTCTTCAAAACGTCCTGTGGTGGCTGTGGGGCACCGTGGGTCTGTGAGGGTGGATCAGAAGGGACTCCAGAGGTGGGATTTGTTCCATCTCTCCCCTAGAAGTGATATATTGTAAATCTCCATTCTTTGCCCACACAGTGCAAATGATGAAACTCAGCACACGGGACATGCCATTCTCCCCAAATCCAGAGCAAAACCCCCATTTTCCAAGGTTTCCACACTGGATCATCCCCATTCCTGCTTCTGGGGTGGCTCAAGAGCTTTATTGGAGTGTAGGATTTTGTCAGAGCCTGGATTTCTCCCAACGTGGGATGCATTTCCCTTCCACATGGAATGCATTTCCCTTCAACACCATTTTTCTCCCACGAATGCCTCAAAAACACGCCAGGATCCTACAAAGCATTCCCAAATGATTTGGGCAGAGGCCTTCCAATCCCAGACACAGTCACCTGACAGAACACAAGTGTCTTAAAACACATTTCGGGGTCAGCAAAGTATCTTGGCAGCATCAGAACAAACCAGTGTGCACTTGTCTTCCTCCTCTTCATTTCCTCTCCCTCTAAGACGTGACAAAACTTGGAAAAACTCATTTTTTTTTTCTACCAAAATGAGAATATTGTTAAAGCTGCCCAGACCTCACCATGTCTTAATCAGCCAAGTTCTGATACAACATCAAAGCAGGACAACACAACCCTGCCAAAAAAAGTGTATCAGGCTTTAGGGATTGAGAACTTTCAGCCAAGCAAGAGGAAGAATAATGTCTTTTCTTGCCCTCAGTGAAATCCCAGGATCCCTGAGGCTGGAAAAGCCCTCCCAGCCCATGGATCCCCCCTGTGCCCGATCCCCACCTTGTCCCCCAGCCCAGAGCACTGAGTGCCACGGCCAGGCCTTCCTGGGACACCTCCAGGGCTGGGCACTCCAAACCTCCCTGGGCAGCCCCTGCCAAGGCCTCACCACCCTTTCCAGGAGGAAATTCCTCCTCCTGTCCCACCTGAGCCTCCCCTGGCACAGCTGGAGGCCGTTCCCTCTCCTCCTGTCCCTTGTTCCCTGGGAGCAGAGCCCGACCCCCCCTGGCTCCCCCCTCCTGTCAGGGGGTTGCAGAGCCAGAAGGTCCCCCCTGAGCCTCCTTTGCTCCAGGCTGAGCCCCCCCAGCTCCCTCAACTGCTCCTCCTGGGACATGTTGGTCCATTCCCACAGGGATGAAAGCCAGACACATCCTGGGATGTCCCAGCAAAAGCAGCAGCTGAGTGACATCCAGCCCTCAGTGACATCCAGCCCTCAGTGACATCCAGCCCTGGGTGACATCCAGCTCTCAGTGACATCCAGCCCTGGGTGACATCCAGCCTGGAGAGGAGAAGGTGAAGGCACAAATCCCTGCCCTCACACCCCAAGGGGATGGTCCTGGAGGAGGCAGGGCCAGTGTCTCCATGGAGGGGCTCAGCCAGGTGACAGGAGGCCACAGGCACGAGGTGCAGGGAGGGAATTTGTTCCTGGGAAAGATGTTTTCCCAGCAAACAGCAGGACAAGGCCCCGGAGTGGAGCAAATGAACTTCTGCTGAGGGGCTTGGAGCGACCTGGGCTGGTGGGAGGTGTCCCTGCCCGTGGCAGGGGGGGAACAAGGTGGGCTTTGAGGTCCCTTCCAACCCAAACCATCCTGGGATTCTGTGATCTCGCTCTGTCCCAACTTCTCTCTCATGTGGAAAATACTTCCCAGGTCAGGATTGAGCTTCCCGAGGCTCAAATATTCATGAAACGAGAAGTGCCCTAAAAAGTTTCCCTGGAGGTCTCCAAGCCCTGCCCAACCTGGTGTGAGCTCACACCAGGCCCTGCCCTGAGGTCCCTTCCCACCTGGATATTCAAATAGTCACCAAACAAGAAGTGACTCCACAAGTTTAACTCTGTTTAATACATGAACTCCATTGAATCCAGGATATTAATCCAGGCTGTGGATTCCTGCAGGGAAGCTGTGCTGGGACACAAACACACATGGATGGAGCAGACACAGACTCCTCCTCTGGAATGAAGCATCCCTGCAAAAAAAATGGCAGGATTGCTCATCCATCTGCTCAGTCAGGCTTTTATCTCCCTGGCTCTTTGATCCCTGTCTCCCAGACCCGTGGGCCACCAGCCAGAATTAGTCAGGGAAAACACGTCAGGAATAAAAAGTTTTCCTGGAGGTCTCCAAGCCCTGCCCAGCGTGGTGTGAGCTCACACCAGGCCCTGCCCTGAGCTCCCTTCCCACCTGGATATTTCTTCCCATCCTGGAATATTCTCACATCCAGAATCACAGAATGATTTGGGTGGGAAAGAACCTTAAAGACCATCTCATTCCAACCCTGGGCGTTGCTTTTCTCCTGATGCTGATTCCTCTGGAATATTTACTTCTAAAAAGCAGTTAAAAGGGAAGCCCTGCTGTGTTTCACACACTTTGATCTCGCCTTCATCTGTTTTAATGGATCAGAATTTTTTCTGAGCACCTCGTGAACCGAAATCCTTCATTACAAAGAGATCTCCACCCTCCCCTCTTCCTTCCAAAGAACAGCAAAGCAGCTAATTAAGCAGAGCACATGTAAAAAAACAGACACCTGCCACATGGCATGGCAGGATAATAAATCCTCTGCTTTTAAAAATTAGCAGCGTTTCCAAAATTAGAGCCCAAACCTGAAGCCTCTCTGCTGGTATTTGCATTTAAATTGAAAACGGGGGTGCATCTGCTCTTGTAAGTGCCAAATAATTGCTTGATATTAAAAAAAAAAAAATTTGGAGACGCTTCAGGAGAAGGTGCTTGACATCTTAATTGTTCTGA
Organism: Pipra filicauda; assembly: GCF_003945595.2. Lineage (NCBI taxonomy): Eukaryota > Metazoa > Chordata > Aves > Passeriformes > Pipridae > Pipra > Pipra filicauda. The sequence goes on along the minus strand of NW_024104887.1, from coordinate 1,410,481 downwards.
GAGCTGCTGGAAGTTTTTTTTTTTTTTAAAAAAACTTGCAGCTAGAACCGTGTTGACAGAAGCAAAATGAACTGTTGGGGAAACGCTGAGAATCTGTGGCTTTTTTTAGCCAGATTTTGCTTCCAGTCTGTCTGGGGATAGGAAGGGAACGGGCAGGGGCAGCAGCACTTTCCTCACAGTTCTCTCACAGAGTCCTTTCCTCGTGGAAAAGGATTGTCAAGGACTGGAATGGGCTCCTCAGGGAAGTGGTGGAGTCACCAGCCCTGGAAGTGCTGACAAAACCTGTGGCTGTGGCACTGGAGGAGAGGGTTTAGTGCTGATGCTTTGCTGGTTGGACTTGATGACCTTAAAGATTTTTTCCCACTTTAATTCTTCGGTGATTCTATGATTCTAAACACCCTGTTGAAGAAATTGGAATTTTGAGACTGGCCAATGTTTGTGCATCCTCCCAAAAAGCTCTGTGAGTGTTTATGCAGTTCTTTTATTTTTTAATGATTTTTTAAAAATTATTTTCAATTTCCTTCTAACCCAGACTCTGTTCTTATGACCAGAGGAAAGATGGGAACACTTTAGAGCAGGTCCAGGGATGCTCCAAGGGCTGGAGCCAGGCTGGGAGAGCTGGGGGGGTTCCCCTGGAGAAGAGAAGGCTCCAGGGAGAGCTGAGAGCCCCTGGCAGGGCCTAAAGGGGCTCCAGGAGAGCTGGAGAGGGACTGGGGACAAGGGGTGGAGGGACAAGACACAGGGAATGGCTTTAAGGTGGAAAAAGGGAGATTTAGATGGGATATTGGGAAGGAATTCCTGACTGGAAAGGTGGGGAGGCCCTGGACTAGAATTCCCAGAGAAGCTGTGGCTGCCCCTGGATCCCTGGAAGTGTCCAAGGAAAGGTTGGAGCAACCTGGAATAGTGGGAGGTGTCCCTGCCCATGGAAAAGAGTTGGAACTGGATGACCCTTGAATTTCCTTGCAACCCAAGCCATTCCTGGATTCTGATCCCCTTGGATTCTGCAGAGCTGGTACCTGCAAAAACTCTGGGAAGTGGGGAGTGATTTTACTCTTCTGTTTTCCAGTTAAGCTACAACACTCTCATTTTCTGTCCCTCCTTTTCCTTTCAAACATTTTCTTGGTGGGCAAAATCAAATTAAAAGATTTTTTGGCAAAAGCCAATTAAGAGTTTTTGCTGTTCTTTCCACACAAAATAATGCCAGGATGGATTTTAATGTCACAGAACAAAGTTTAATGACCACATTGTGATAATCACCAGTGACAAAGATATTTTGGACACTTGTTAAATTATCTCTGCTCAGAGATGACAGAGTTTGGGGTGATATCCTGGAGATTTGTTGCCAAAATAGAGATTTTGGGTTTCTTTGGAGCTCGTGGTGGGAAGTTTTATTTTGCTATTTTTTTTGGATTTGATGGGGATTGAGATGTTACTGAAGGAGGAAAGAGCAGAGAAGGGTTTCCAGGAGTCCTTCTACAGTGGGAATGGGTTTTATTTAGTTCAGAGATTAGTTAGGCTGGGCTTTCCTGTAATAAACCAGGCAGTATGGACTGAACTGTTGTTCCCAAGGTGTGGTACCAGAGCAGATTCCTTGATTTCATTCACTAGCACAAAATCATGGAAGGTTTGGGATGGAAGGGACCTTAAATCCCATTTAATTCCAACCTTCCACTATCCCAGGTTGCTCCAACCTGGCCTTGGACACTTCCAGGGATGGGTTTTCCACAAGCTCTTTGCTCCTCTGGGGGTCTGTGATCCCACAACTCAAACACAGAGGTTTTTTTTCTCCTAACAGAGAAGATGAATCCAAGTTTGGAATTGTTTTGCAATTAATAACAATTAATTACAAGGATCATCATGAGACAGCAAAACTCAGGCACGGAGCAGTGTCACGACTTAAAATATGGCTTTTTCTTTCCTTTTGCATTTGGAAATGGATTATTTCCTGGGAATTTCGTGTGTCAGTCAGGGTTGAAATCAGTAACCTGCAGTTTTGCTGCTCAATATTCCCATGGACACAACACAAATCCAAACATTCCCTGGTGTCCTGTGGCAGCTTGGGAAGCACCAGTGGCCAGGAGTGATGGTGATGCAGCAGTTAATGAGTTCAGGGTGGGGGTTTGATGCCTCTGGATGTCATGGAATGTGCCTTGGGGAGGCAGGAAGGTTTGGATGCATTAAAGGAGAATTTGGGGTTGATCAGAGAGAGGGGGTGGGAAGATAAAACTGAACCTGCTGAATGCAAATAGACCTCGCTCGAGCTGCTGAAATGCATTTTATTGCTTTGAAAATGTAATTAATGAGGGAGGGCAGCAACTGTTTGTGAGTCTGAGGACAAGAAGTGTTTCATCTCGGGCTGTTTGATCACATCACAGCTCTTTGGGGCTCTTTGGAGGAAGGCTGGCACTCTGCTGAGCCTCCAAGTGCAGTTCCAGAGTTCTCTGCTGCTCTTTTGGAGCCCTGTGTGCTGCTGATGGGCTGAAATCCCTGCTGGGAAGCAGCTCTGCAGCCAAAACCATCTCCCACACTTGGCTGGTTTATCCCAGAATTCCAGACTGGTTTGGGTTGGAAGGGACCTTAAAGTCCATCTATTCCACCTTCTGTCACAGGCAGGGACACCTCCCACTCTCCCAGGTCTCTCCAAGCCCCATCCAACCTGCCCTTGGACCCTTCCAGGGATGGAATTTCTCTGGGCAGCTCTATATTTTTTTAATATTTTTTGTTATTTATATTTTTTTCGATTTCCTTCTAAGCCAGACTCTGTTCTCATGACCAGTGTTGAATCCAGGTCTGCCCAAGAAAGATGGGAACGTGTTAGAGCAGGTCCAGAGATGCTCCAAGGGCTGGAGCCAGGCTGGGAGAGCTGGGGGGGTTCACCCCCCCCACAGGGAAGAGTTTATTCCTAATATCCAATCGAAATCTCTCCTCTTTTAGTTTCAAACAATTCCCCTTTGTCCTTTCCCTCTCTACCTGGGTAAAAAGTCCCATGGAAACCTTTCAGGCCTCAAATGGATCTGATAATAAAGGGAAAAGCTGGAATTGGGATCAAATTTTCAGTTTACTGGACATTATAGAGGGTGGTGCCTGGTGGTCCAAGAACCTACAGATGAGGACCATCCAAGCCACTGTTTTATGGGGACTGATGGATGGAAACCCGGGATACAAAAATCCCTTTTCCATCAGCTGGAGGCTCAACTCAGGTGTTCCCAAGAGGTGGGAACGCTGTGGGACACTCCGTGGGACTCAGGCAGGTCTGAAGGCCTTTTGGAGGCCACATCTGCCACAGAATCCCAGGGTGGCTTGGGTTGGAAGGGACCTTGAAGACCCTCTAGTTCCAACCCCCATTTTTGGGGATGTGATATGGGGATCAGGAATTTTCCAGTCTGTGAAGTGATTTGGAGTCTCAGCCTGGAGTGGGAGATCCAGCTCCAAATTCCTGACCTATGGGGTCAGAACCCTTCCAGGAAGATGGACCACTCTCAGTTGTGCTGTGATTTACACACTCCTCCATCACAGCACAACTGAGAGTGGTTCAAGTTCTTGGAAGGGTTCTGAGCCCAAAGGTCAGGAATTTTCCAGTCTGTGAAGTGATTCGGATTCTCAGCCTGGAGTGGGAGATCCAGCTCCAAATTCCGTGTCCTGTCAGGTCAGAACCCTCCCAGGAAGATCAACCATTTCCAGTCAGGCTGTGGTGGTGGAGTGTGAAAATCACACCACAGCTGAGAGTGGTTCAAGTTCCTGGAAGGATTTTGACTCCACAGATCAGGAAATTCCCAGTGTGTGAAGTGATTTGGATTCTCAGCTTGGAGTGGGAGATCCAGCTCCAAATTCCTTGTCCTACCAGATCAGAACCCTCCCAGGGGGATGAACCACTCTCAGTTGTGCTGTGATTTACACACTCCTCCATCACAGCTTAACCGAGAGTGGTCCATCTTTCTGGAAAGATTCTGACTCCATAGGTCAGGAATTTTCCAGTCTGTGAAGTGATTTGGATTCTCATTCTGGAGTGGGAGATCCAGGTTTAATTTCCTTGTCCTGTCAGGTCAGAACCCTCCCAGGGGGATGAACCTCTCTCAGTTAGGCTGTGATTTACACACTCCTCCATCACAGCACAACTGAGAGTGGTTCAAGTTCTTGGAGGGATTCTGACCCCAAAAGTCAGGAATTTTCCAGTCTGTGAAGTGATTTGGATTCTCATTCCGGAGTGGGAGATCCAGCTCCAATTTCCTTGTCCTGCACTCAGCTGTAGCTCCCAAGATCCTGCAGCACCAGAGCTGCTCCTGCCTTTTTTGGGGATTTGAGGAAGGGAGGTTTGTTATTAATTTGTGTAAAAGAGTTTTATTGCTAATTTTGGGAAGGGAAGCTTATTCCTAATTTTTGGGAAGGGAGGTTTATTCCTAATTTTGGGAAGGGAGGTTTATTCCTAAATTTGGGAAGGGAGGTTTATTAATGATTTTGAGAAGGGAGAGTTATTCCTAATTTTGGGAAGGGAGGGTTATTCCTAATTTTGGGAAGGGAGGTTTATTCCTAAATTTGGGAAGGGAGGTTTATTCCTAATTTTGGGAAGGGAGGTTTATTAATGATTTTGAGAAGGGAGAGTTATTCCTAATTTTGGGAGGGGAGGGTTATTCTTGCTCAGGGCTGGTGGCAGCTCTGCATCTTGGGGTGCTTTCCATCCTTGAAAATGGTGGAGCAATCCCACCAGGAATTCCAGGTTAATTGTGGAGATTTCGGTGTTATTCCAGGGCCAGCTGAGATCAGGGATTTACAGATTCCCGTTGTTCAATGATCTTATTTAACCCTGACAAGAAACTTGGTTATAAAGTCACATTTTCTGCTGGTTTTGTCGGTGACAGCAGAAAATGCTGATGCTGTGGAATTTGTGGAGTCTGGGAAAGTGGGGCTGGAAAAGCAGGGAATTGTTGGATGTGGGATTTCCTGGCTGTTCCTGGTGGATTTATTGTGCCCCTTCTCGTGGCTTTGGAGAAAGGAAGAAGTTTGGTTTGGGGAAAAAAGAGAAGGAAAAGACCAAAGAGATTTTTTCCTTCCCTTCAGAATTTCTTGGAACTCCCTGAACTTTTTTCCCTGCAGTGCCTCCTCTGAACTCCTTGGATTGGGATTTATGGAAAAATATTGAGTTGAGGTGTGTGCTCTGCTCGGTTCTGTGGGAATTGGAGTTTGCTGGAGCAGACTGGGATAATGGGTGATCCAGCTGGGATAATGGGTGATCCAGGCTGGGATAATGGGTGATCCACTTGGGATAATGGGTGATCCAGTTGGGATAATGGGTGATCTAGATTGGGATAATGGGTGATCTAGTTGGGATAATGGGTGATCTAGATTGGGATAATGGGTGATCCAGTTGGGATAATGGGTGATCCAGATTAGGATAATGGGTGATCCAGTTGGGATAATGGGTGATCCAGGTTGGGATAATGGGTGATCCAGTTGGGATAATGGGTGATCCAGGTTGGGATAATGGGTGATCCAGATTAGGATAATGGGTGATCCAGTTGGGATAATGGGTGATCCAGTTGGGATAATGGGTGATCCAGATTAGGATAATGGGTGATCCAGTTGGGATAATGGGTGATCCAGATTAGGATACTGGGTGATCCAGCCCAGTTATTGCTTGAATTAATACTCACATTTTATGGCAACAGCCACAAAACTTGGTTGTTTTATTAATTAAATCCACGAGCCTCCTTAATTAAATCCTCTTGGAGCCCATCCTGGGCGATGCAAAAGTGGTTTCAAGCCCCAGTTTTGAGGTTCTGCACCTTTATCTCCCCCTTTCAGGTGTTATTTTAACACCAAACTGTAACAAAAGGCAGAGAAAAGTTTATGTGACTTTCCTGTCAGACTTTGTTCAGCTCTAAGAACGAGAAACTGCTGAAAAATCACAAATAAAAATAGTTTATCGAGGTTATTAGCAGCTAATTTGGGCTGAAACGTTTCTGTTTGTCGTGCCCATCGAGTTCTTTTTTTCTCTTTTCCCCTGCCTGAAAGTTATTTACATAATATATTGTTTCTGGGGTTTGTTCTGGGATTTTCAAACCAAAAAAAAAAAGCTCGGTTCATGCCTCAAAGTTTCTTTCTGTGGCAATTCCCAGCTGGCTCAGCCTCTGGAATTGAAGAGTTGCTTCCCTGGGAAGGGACTGTGGCATTCCCAAGGGAAGGAGAGATGTTTAGGAAAGACAAGTGCATTTTGCTGCAGAAATTTAATCTTGATTAAAGTCGTCGAAATGAATGAAATGATAAAATAAATGAATAAAATCAACGACTCAGATTCTTGAATACGTGGTTAAAATTAATTAGCAGCATCCTGATGCCTTTTGTGCTGTACCTGATATGAATAAATATATAAATAGATATTAAAAAAATGACAAAATATAACAAGTTTCCCATTCACTAATTACAAATATTTCCTTCCTGAATGGAGGAAGTTTTTCCCATCCTGTATCTGGACACAGCTCAATTTTAGGCTTGTTTTCCCACATGGAAAAAGACAAACTAATTATTAAATCAATGTTAACTCTTTTCTGAGTTGGGAAAGGGCGAATCCAGCGTGGCCTTTGCAGGCTCCAAAGGGTTGGTTTGTTCCAGGAGCCACTGAAGGGACAAAATTGAGGCTGAATGAGCATTTTTCCCACTTTTGGGAGTGTAAGAAACAAATACTCTGGGATTTCTTCATGTGTTTGGTGCTTCAGCCACCCCTTTCCATCCCTGGGAGTACCCAGCCAGGAAAAAGGGCTTGTTATCCAAAATATGGGATCTGTAACATCTCCCAGGGCCTGAAGGGGCTCCAGGAGAGCTGGAGAGGGATTTGGGATAAGGGATGGAGGGACAGGACACAGGGAATGGCTTCCCACTGGATAAAGGGAGATCTGGGTGGGATATTAGGAAGGAATTGCTGGCTGGGAGGGTGGGGAGGCCCTGGAATAGAATTCCCAGAGAAGCTGTGGCTGCCCCTGGATCCCTGGAAGTGTCCAAGGCCAGGTTGGAGCAACCTGGCCTGGTGGAAGGTGCCCCTGCCCATGGCAGGGGGTGGAATGGGTCGCTCTTTAATGTCCTTTCTACCACAAACCATTCTGGAATTCTGTGAGATGGATCCTTTGCTCAAATGTTCCACAGGTTAATTATTTTAAGGTGGGAAAATGCTCCTTCAGCATGACCTTTGCAGGCTCCAAAGGGCTGGTGCCTTCGAGGAGCCACGGAAGTGACCAAATGGAGTGACACCAACCACCGAGGTTCAAGCAGGCCAAGGGCCGGGTCCTGCCCTTTGGCCACAACAACCCCCGGCAGCTCCAGGCTGGGCCAGAGGGGCTGGAGAGCAGCCAGGCAGGAAGGGAGCTGGGAGTGGGGATGGCCAGGGAGCTGAACAGGAGCCCCAGTGTGCCCAGGGGGACAAGAGGGCCAATGGAGCCTGGCCTGGCTCAGGAACAGGGTGGCCAACAGGTCCAGGGAAGTGATTCTGCCCCTGGACTCAGCGCTGGGGAGGCCACCCCTGGAGTGCTGTGTCCAGCTCTGGGCCCTCAGCTCAGGAAGGACATGGAGGGGCTGGAGCAGGGCCAGGGAAGAGCAACGAGGCTGGGGAAGGGACTGGAGCACAAGTGCTGGGAGGAGAGGCTGAGGGAGCTGGGGGGGCTCATCCTGGAGAAGAGGAGGCTCAGGGGAGACCTCCTCACTCTCTGCAACTCCCTGCCAGGAGGGGGGAGCCGGGGGGGGTTGGTCTCTTTTCCCAGGCAACTCTCAGCAAGACAAGAGGGCTGGGTCTGCAGCTGGGCCAGGGGAGGGGGAGGTTGGAGATCAGGAAGAATTTCTTTGCAGAGAGGGTGCTGAGCCATTGGAATGGGCTGCCCAGGGAAGGGGGGGATTCTCCGTCCCTGGAGGTGTTTAAGGACAGACTGGATGTGGCATCAGTGCCATGGGCTGGGAACCACGGCGGGGTTGGATCAAGGATTGGACTGGATGATCTCGGAGGTCCCTTCCAACCCAGCTGATTCTGGGATTCTGTGATTCCATGGGATGGGACAGCTGTTCCCAGCCCGGGGATGGATGGATGGAGCCCTCCAGGGCTGCCTCAGGGAAGGAGCAGGAGGTACAAACCAGGGCAGGCTGCAGCCTCAGGCATGTTTTTCCCTCCTTTCCCTGTCACCAGCTGGCACCAGGCTGTGTTTGCTCCCAGATGGATCGGAGGTGACACCTCTGGTCATGTCAGTGCTGTTGGGATGATATCTCTATTTTCTCCTCTCTCTCAGTGCTCTGGTAGGACAAGGGGGGGTGGAAGGGCTTGTAAACACCTCAAGAGATGGATCACAGACACGAAAGGCTCATGAATTATTTGGGTTGCTCCTCACTTGTCAGCAGCTCAGCCTAATTTAGGTGCTGTGCTTCCTATTTTTCATCTTGGAAGTGACAAGTGCTCCAGCTCCGTGTGCTGTGGGATGGGATTTCATGGAGGGTTTGGTTCCTGCAAAAAATTAACCGTGTGTTCAATGGTGTGTTGGAAGCTTCAGTGGCTTCCCAAACATCTCAGAATCCCAGGATGGGTTGGGTTGGAAGGGACTTGAAAGCCCACCCAGTGCCACCCCCTGTCACGGGCAGGGACACCTTCCACTAGCCCAGGTGGCTCCAACCTGGCCTTGGACACTTCCAGGGATCCAGGGGCAGCCACAGCTTCTCTGGGAATTCTATTCCAAGGCCTCCCCACCCTCCTAGCCAGGAATTCCTCCCCAATATCCCACCCAGATCTCCCTTTTTCCAACATGAAGCTATTCCCTGTGTCCTGTCCCTCCATCCCTTGCCCAAAGTCCCTCCTGACCTTCCTTGGCTTGAAGCCAGGTGTGGTGGGTCATCAGCCACAAAAACAGGAAAACACCTGGAAAAAAAAATCACGGAGAAGCTTCAGCACCCGTGGAATGAAGCACATGGAATGAAGGCACCTTCAAATAAAGGCGCTGGGAAATGGAGCGAGTTTTAAAGCGAACAAATTTTCTTTCTGGGTCAGAAACCCCCAGGGCCTCCCCACCCTCACAGTAAAACAATTATTCCTTTTATCAACTTGAATTGACCCCTTTTTAGTTAAAACCCCTCACTTATGGCTCCACACCCTTTTAAAATCACAGGTAGGCATTGAGTGAAGCCAAATTTGTATTTTATTACACTGAAGTGCTTCTCTTTTGCGTTGCAGCCTTAAAAAAGGGACGCTTTTGGATCACCCCCGACCCCTACCACAAGGATGACAACATCCAGATCGGGCGGGAGGTGAAGATCTCGTGCCAGGTGGAGGCCATCCCGCCCGAGGAGCTGACCTTCAGCTGGTTCAAGAACGGGCGGCCCCTGCGGAGCTCGGAGAGGATGGTGATCACCCAGACCGACCCCGACGTGTCCCCCGGCACCACCAACCTGGACATCATCGACCTCAAGTTCACCGACTTCGGCACCTACACGTGCGTGGCCTCGCTCAAGGGAGGGGGAATCTCCGACATCAGCATCGACGTCAACATCTCCAGCAGCACCGGTGAGCAGGGGCTGGGGGGGTCCTGGGGGGGAGTTTTGGGGGGATGGAGCCAAGGATGGCTTTGCTTCCTAGAGGGTATCCGCGCCCCTGTGGATCGGCATCCGCACAATTCGGGATGTACGCGTTCGCTTTTTTCTACTTCTTGAGCGCGGGGGATTTGATTGATACACGCCCCCGCCACGGCACACTCTGTCGGGGTACGAGCCCGGATGGAGCCACGGGATGGCTTTGCTCTCCTGGGATGGAGCCACAGGATGGCTTTGCTCTCCTGGGATGGAGCCACGGGATGGCTTTGCTCTCCTGCTCCTGCGTGGAAGTTATGGGGAGATGGAGCCACGAGAAGTTTTGGGGGGATGGAACCATGGGAAGTTTTGGGGGGATGGAGCCAGGGGATGGCTTTGCTCTCCTGCTCCTGAATGGAAGTTTTGGAGGGATGGAAGTTTTGGGGGGATGGAGCCACGGGATGGCTTTGCTCTCCCCCTCCTGGGGGGAAGTTTTGGAGGGATGGAGCCAAGGATGGCTTTGCTCTCCCGGGATGGAGCCACGGGATGGCTTTGCTCTCCTGCTCATGGGTGGAAGGTTTTTGGGGAGATGGAGCCACAGGATGGCTTTGCTCTCCCGCTCCTGGATGGAAGTTTTGGAGGGATGGAGCCACAGGATGGCTTTGCTCTCCTGCTCCTGAATGGAAGTTTTGGGGGGATGGAAGTTTTGGAGGGATGGAGCCACAGGATGGCTTTGCTCTCCTGAGATGGAGTCACAGGATGGCTTTGCACTCCTGCTCCTGGAGGCTGGAAGTTTTGGAGGGATGGAGTCATGGGATGACTTTGTTCTCCCTCTGGGGTGGAAGTTTTGGAGGGCTGGAGTCACCGGATGGCTTTGCTATCCCACTCCTGGATGGAAGTTTTGGGGGAGGAAGTTTTGGGGAGACTGATTATTTGGGGGATGAAGTTTTGGAGGGCTGGCGCCACAGGCTGGCTTTTGCTCTCCTGAGATGGAGTCACGGATGCTTGGAATCATGCCTATTGGAGGCTGGAAGGTTTGGAGGGATGGACGCTTCATGTGATGATGACTTTGCTATCAACCTCTGGGTGGAAGTTTTGGAGGGATGGAGTCACCGGATGGCTTTGCTCTCCCACTCCTGGATGGAAGTTTTGGGGGGATGGAAGTTTGGGGAGATGGAGTTTTGTGGGGGATGGAGCCACGGGATGGCTTTGCTCTCCCACCTCTGGATGGAAGTTCTGGAGGCGCAGGCAGCAAGGACGGTTTCCTCTCTGATCATGGTGGAAGTTTTGGGGGGATGGAGCCACGGGATGGCTTTGCTCTCCCACCTCTGGATGGAAGTTCTGGAGGGATGGAGCCAAGGATGGCTTTTCTCTCCTGCTCCTGGGTGGAAGTTTTGGGGGGATGGAGTCACAGGATGGCTCTGCTCTCCTGCTCCTGGGTGGAAGTTTTGAGTTGTGGGGGATGGAGTCACAGGATGTCTTTGCTCTCCTGCTCCTGGACGGAAGTTTTGGAGGGATGGAAGTTCTGGGGGGATGGAGTCACAGGATGGCTTTGCTCTCCCACCTGGAAAAAGCACTTCTCGCCACAAGCAGAGCTGGTTGGACGGGGCTCGGAGCTACCTGGGCTGGTGGGAGGTGTCCCTGCCCATGGCAGGGGGTGGAGGGACGTGGGATTTAAGGTCCCTCCAATCCAAACCAGGCTGGGATTTCATGACCTTTGATCAGGGCCTGAATTGCTTTGATTAGACAGCAGGAATCTCAGGGAGTGACCTGTTGGATCGTTTTTGGCCGTGGAGATGCTCCAAGAGCTGGAGCTGTTCTCTTACAAAGACAGGCCAGGAGAGCTGGGGGGGGTTCCCCTGGAGAAGGGAAGGCTCCAGGGAGAGCTGAGAACCCCTGGCAGGGCCTAAAGGGGCTCCAGGAGAGCTGGAGAGGGACTGGGGACAAGGCCTGGAGGGACAGGACACAGGGAATGGCTTCTGTGGTGAATGGATAGATGGGATATTGGGAAAGAATTCCTGGCTGGGAGGGTGGGAAGGGGCGGGGATGGAATTCCCAGAGAAGCGGTGTCTGCACCGGGATCCCTGGAAGTGTCCAAGGCATGTTTTGGAGGAGGTGGAGAACATGGCTGGGAGGTGTTGGTTCCCCCTGCCGCAGGACAGGTGGTGCGCACTGGCGGAGCTTACGGTCTTCCAACCAAACAATCTCTGGGACTTCTATGATATTACTATAAATTAAAGAAACAGGAGGATTCTATTGGGGAAGAGCCCCAAGTTGGGAATATGTAAACGGAATTGACACTGCGCCCCACAGGCACCAAGATTATCTTGACTTTCCTGAGAATCATTGGAAAAACCAACGGGATTCCCTGGGAACATCCTTTTTGTTGGCCATTCCTTAGCTGGCCTTTCCCATGAGCTCATCTCAATTCCTTCAGTCAGTGGTGAATTCCATCAGCTCTGACATTCCCTGTCCTGCAAGAAGAGCCTGAGGAAAAGGGGGAAGCAAACCTGGAGTTTGGGCTCAGCCTTTTTTAGTGTGTTCAGCTCTGCCAGGGGGGTGATTTCATCCCCTGGAGAAGTGGGAGCTGAAACAGTTGCAGTGCTTTGAAGGTCATTAGTGATTCATCAAGACTCATTACTGCCTGGTAATTAGCAACATAAGGCCCAGGCACAAACACGTTTCCCAAATGCCAGGGCTTGCAGGGATTTATTAATATCCCTCCCTGTGTCTCTTGTGCTGCTTCGGAGAGGGGGGGAGGGAATTTTCTCTTCCTGTCGTGTCTGAGGCTCCTCCTGGAGCCTCCAAAGGAGGCAGGAGGGGTTTGTGGCACCTTTAGGCCTCCCCAGAAGGTTGGGAAGGGATGTGTGGCAGTGCCTCTTGACACACTTGGCACTGCACTCCTTCAGCAGGAATATTTTCTCCCTGGACATTTTGTACTTTGCAGAGATTTATGGCCTGAGTATCTTATATAAATGGACCTGAAGTAATCCCCTCCCAGCTCCCCCCAAACATATCTCGGCAAAGTAGGTCACTGAATAGTGAAAATGAAGACTCAAATGTCGAATGTTTGCCCTGGGAAAGCCTCGTCATCCATAAAAACCAACCCTGGGCAAAAACCAACCCACCAGGGTGGCTCTGTGGGACCAGGTCACGGGGAACCTGAAGGCAGAAGCTGTGAAAAAAAGCAGCAAGATGTTAAAAAAGCAAGAAAACCCTCCCCTCAGTAAAGTGGGTTCAGGGTAAGCAAAAAAAAAAAAAAAAGAGCATGGATCCGGAAAAAGTGTCATTCTGTTGAGGTGATTTTTTTGTTTTCCTTTGCCTTGAATCTTATATTTGAAGCAGGAAGAACAAAGCTTTGGGGTTGGGTTGCTCTGCTCTGTCCTGGACAGGTTCTTACCCCACCTTTATCCCTGAAAAGCAGCATCCGCCCAGGGAGCGCAGGAACATCTGTCTCCCCCTGCGGAACGAGTTGTGGGCTAGTGTGGTCAGGCTCCCATTATTATTATTATTATTATTATTCTATTCTTTTATTATTATATTAAATACTTAATTCTTCATTATCCTTACATTTATTTCCAGTTATATTACTATATAATAGATATATAAATAATCTACAATTAGGATTACATACATATTTATTATATGAAGCATAATCATAATATTAATACAAGAAGCCCTTACAGACCATTTCATTGTCCTGGGCAGGGACACATTCCACTAAACCAGGTTGCTCCAACCTGGCCTTGAACACTTCCAGGGATAGATTTGACTTTCCTGCTTGAGCCAGGCAGAGAAATCCATGAGGAATTAGTACATCTGAGGCTGTGCAGTCTGACTGGGCTTTCCCTGTTCAGCTAATCAGCTCTGTGTTAACTAATGAATTAATTAAACACCCGGGCTGACGTGGGGGGGACCCACGGCCTGGATCCGTCTGTCCTCTGGTCATCTCCTTCCTGCTTTGATGCTCCAGGAAAGAGACCTTCACTTGGGCTCCAGATGTTTGTTGGAATCACAGCTGCATAACGAAAAAGTGCTTTTTGTGAGGTAATTAGTGCTCCAATTAAGATATTTGTAAAACCTGAAGCGCCGTCCAGAGCGATCTCACGGGTAGCCCCGAGACACCCAAAATCACACAGTTATCATGGCAAACTGATGATTTTTGGGAGCCATTATATCCTTGGAGTTTATCTTTGAAAGGAGTGGGTGAACAGCAGGGACAGATCGAGGCCGGATTTGGTTAAAAAAGCTTTTTTCTCTTATAGTTCGATTTTTGTACTTAATGTGCGGAGATTTTCCTTGTTAATTCCGTCCCTTCCCGTCACACGGGGCCAGGAGGGGCCATCCCCTGCTCTGCAGCCCCTTCCCACGGAAATCTGCTTTTGTTTCTGGGATGTGTTCATCCCCAGTGGATTGATTCCAGCAGGGTTTCTGGGAGCAGACACCCTCCGTGTCTTTATCCTTCTCCGGAGGGCTGTGGAGTTGGCTCCTCATCTCCTGGTGCATGTGGAGCGTGGAGCTCCTCAGCACAGCTCCTGCCACAGCTCTGCAAGATAATTTGGCTGATTTGCAACTGCCTGTGGATGTTCTGGGTTTAAAATGTTCCTCTTCAGCCCAACTGCAGAGCGAGGCGGTGTTTCAGGGTATTAGAGGTGATATATATATATATTTGCACAATATTTATATTAGATATAATTTATATAGACAGATAGAGATAAATAGATATGGACACAGATATATTAGAAGAGTTCTGAGCCCTGATTCTGGAATTATTTTACTGCCTAAGCACATCTCTTGCCCAAGCCCCCAGCATCATTTAAGGGAATGAGCTCAGGTCGCCCCAGGGGAGGTTTAGGTTGGATATGAGGGAAAATTCCTTCATAAGAAGGGTTATAAACCACTGGCACAGGTTTCCCAGGGCAGTGGTGGAGTCACCATCCCTGGAAGTGCTGCAAAAACGTGTGGATGTGGCACTTGAGGACATGGTTTGGTGGTGCTGGGTTGATGGTTGGGGTTTGACCATCTTGGAGGTCTTTTCCAACCTCAGCAGTTCTGTGGTTCTGTGAAGTCTGTGCTTGATGTTGTGTCTTCACCTGCAATCAGAAGTGGTTTTGTGCCCCAGAGAGTTGGATGAAATCAGCAGCCAGTCTGGTACCAAATAAAGGGTTTCAGTGCCAAATCCTCATAAAAAAGAAAGCCCTAAGTTGCAGTGCTGCAGTGCTGGTTGGGACTGATGGTGTGTGCTGGGACAGAGACAGGCAGGGAGGTCACTGAGTGTCACCCAGGGCTGGGAAATCCCAGCTGAGCCACTCCAAGCAGCTGAGAACCTCATCCCATAAATCCAGCAACATTCCACAGCCTTCCCATATATCAGCAATCCCTGCCCTTTGCTGTCTGGGTATAAATTGCTCCTCAATGAGCCTGAGAGAGCTCAGGGAGTGTTTGGATGATCCTCTCCAGCTCATGGGGTGGCTCCTGAGGACAATCCTGGGCAGGACTAAGGGTTGGACCCTTGGGGGTCCCTTCCAGCTGAGGGGAGACCTTGTCACCCTCTCCCACCCCCTGACAGGAGGGGGGAGCTGGGGGGGGGGTCGGGCTCTGCTCCCGGGGAACAAGGGACAGGAGGAGAGGGAACAGCCTCCAGCTGTGCCAGGGGAGGCTCAGGTGGGACATCAGGAAGAAGTGGTCAACCCTTGGAATGGGCTGCTCAGGGAGGGGGTGGAGCACCATCCCTGGAGGTGTTTAAGGACAGACTGGATGTGGCATCAGTGCCATGGGCTGGGTGACAAGGTCAGCTTGGGTCCTGGGTTGGACTGGATGATCTGAACAGGAGCCCCAGTGTGCCCAGGGGGACAAGAGGGCCAATGGAGCCTGGCCTGGCTCAGGAACAGGGTGGCCAACAGGGCCAGGGAAGGGATTCCTGCCCTGGACTCAGCGCTGGGGAGGCCACCCCTGGAGTGCTGTGTCCAGTTCTGGGCCCTCAGCTCGGGAAGGCCCTGGAGGGGCTGGAGCAGGGCCAGAGGAGAGCAACGAGGCTGGGGAAGGGACTGGAGCACAAGTGCTGGGAGGAGAGGCTGAGGGAGCTGGGGGGGCTCAGCCTGGAGAAGAGGAGGCTCAGGGGAGACCTCCTCACTCTCTGCAACTCCCTGCCAGGAGGGGGGAGCCGGGGGGGATTGGTCTCTTTTCCCAGGCAACTCTCAGCAAGACAAGAGGGCTGGGTCTGCAGCTGGGCCAGGGGAGGGGGAGGTTGGAGATCAGGAAGAATTTCTTTGCAGAGAGGGTGCTGAGCCCTTGGAATGGGCTGCCCAGGGAAGGGGGGGATTCTCCGTCCCTGGAGGTGTTTAAGGACAGACTGGATGTGGCATCAGTGCCATGGGCTGGGAACCACGGCGGGGTTGGATCAAGGGTTGGACTGGATGATCTCGGAGGTCCCTTCCAACCCGGCTGATTCTGGGATTCTATGATTCTATAATTCTATGATCTCAGAGGTCTTTTCCAGCCTGGCTGATTCTGGGATTCCAGGATTGTGCTGCCAAGCCAAGGCAGGGATCCCTCTGCTGTGCCCACAGTGCTGACTGTCTCCCCCTCTCTCTGTCCCCCGCAGTGCCACCCAACCTGACCGTCCCCCAGGAGAAGTCCCCGCTGGTGACACGGGAGGGGGACACCATCGAGCTGCAGTGCCAGGTGACGGGCAAGCCCAAGCCCATCATCCTGTGGTCCCGGGCCGACAAGGAGGTGGCGATGCCGGACGGGGCGATGCAGACCGAGAGCTACGACGGGATCCTGAGGATCGTCAACGTGTCCCGGGAGATGACGGGGACATACCGGTGCCAGACCAGCCAGTACAACGGGTTCAACGTGAAACCCAGAGAGGCTTTGGTGCAGCTCATTGTACAGTGTGAGTACATATTTCCTTTCCTTTCCCAAACTTTCCCTTCCAAAACCTTCCCAAACCTTCCCTTCCCAAACCTTCCCCAAACCTCCCTTCCCTTCCCAAACCTTTCCAAACCTTCCCTTCCCCAACCTTCCCCAACCTTCCCAAAACTTCCTTTTTTCTTTTTTCTTTTCTTCCCTTCCCAAACCTTCCCCTCCTTCCTTTCACTTTCCCTTTTTCTCCCCTTCCCTTTCCCTTTCCCTTCCTATTTCCCTTTCCCTTTCCTTTCTTTCCAAGTGGTTCTGCTGATTTATTGATTTATTCCTCCCCCAAACAAGCAGCAGCCAGAGTCCTACAGCTGATACACATTTGATGCTGTGCTCTTTGGCTCTGTAGTTCTCCGAATCCATGATTTTAATGTAAATCCAGAAGTAAAAATGACATAGGAGCCTCATTTATATCGGAAAAAAAACCCAAAACCAAAACCCAAGAAGTGTGAGGGAATCATTATTTTCCCCATGCCTTGCTTTGAATTCCTTGACACGGGAACAGGCGGATGATTTGGGAGAGGACAGATCCCTCTAAACGCAGATCTGACACCGAGCTCGTTTGTTGGTGCCGTGTAAAACAAGCAGGGAAAAATGAGGGCAGGAGCTGTTCCCTGGGAGCTGGATCTTCATCCAGAGCTGCAGAGCTGAATCCCTGAAACTGGGCCCGAAAGACTGCTCAGAGACATTTATTTCTCTTTAAGCAGCAAGGTATTTGTTCATTCAACGTTGGGAGTGAGCCAGCTCGCGCTGGACAAGCTTGCTCCACTTGCAAGTGCAAAACTAAGCCATTTTATATACTTTAGATCCAGGGTTACATCATTTATTAGACATATTAATAAGCAGGCTGGTCTCTGGGTGGAGTCTTTCCAGACATGCCCAGTCTTCTACTCTGGGGGTCTTCTCCTCAAGCCTTCATCCCTCTGGTGGTCACCATGGACGTTCTTCCTCAATTTGACCTCTTCAATCAGGTGACCTGAATTCTTCCAGCTTGCAAAATCCTGGCTCTGGGCCTTCTAGATCTTATTCAAACATCTAGAATTAGGTAAATCTAGTTTCCCTGATTTATTCCTGTGTGTGTACTACTCCTGTTCTTTCTATACTAAGGCCTTTGGTGCAGTGAGCAGAAGAGAACATGATATGAACCAGTGCTCCTAAAATGTTCTTCCAGCAACACAGGTATTGGGGTTTCTTAGCAGGCCAAGAGATCTCAGTCAACTCTTTTAGGCCTGGCTGCTGTTTCAGAGCTGCCTCTGGAACCAGCAGCGCTGGGAACGGGCAGGGAGCCGGGAGGGGAAAGCCATTATTTCGGAAGCGCTGTGCTGTTCCTTATCGGGAAAGAACGAGCCCGGTTTGATGTGGTTTATGGGGAATAACGAGCCTTGCTTTGTGTTTGTGTATCTGATCAGTCACTAAATGACTTTCACGTGTCTGTTGTCAGTCCTTAGAAAGGAGAAGCCTGGTTTGATGTGGTTAATGGGCAATAACGAGCCTCCCTTTGTGTTTGTGTATCTGATCAGTGGCTAAATGACTTTCACGTGCCTGTTGTCGGTGCTTATCTTCACTTTTCCCAAAGCAACCCTCGTTTATCCCACTTTGAGCTGCCCAAATCTTCTGTCGGATCTGCTCTTCACCAGCGCTCCGTGCTGGGCACAACTGACCTCTTTTGGGGCCTCTGGGGAGGAGCTGCTGCAAACACACATCCTCCTTGCTGATAATCAGCGGATTTGCTTTGCCGGGCTCTGCTGTGTAACAAATTATTTATGCCCTCGATTGCACGTGGTGGGATCTGCAGAACTTCCATCAGGGAGGTTTTGCTGCTGCTCCAGCACGGCTTTTTTTAGCCCAAAATCGAGGGTGCAGGAAGGTTGGAGACGTCTCACCTGGGCTGCTCCTGGGGGTGGGTTTGTCTGCCTTTGGGCTGCAGAACATGGGGCTCTTCTCCAGGCAACTCTCAGCAAGACAAGAGGGCTGGGTCTGCAGCTGGGCCAGGGGAGGGGGAGGTTGGAGATCAGGAAGAATTTCTTTGCAGAGAGGGTGCTGAGCCCTTGGAATGGGCTGCCCAGGGAAGGGGGGGATTCTCCGTCCCTGGAGGTGTTTAAGGACAGACTGGATGTGGCATCAGTGCCATGGGCTGGGAACCACGGCGGGGTTGGATCAAGGGTTGGACTGGATGATCTCGGAGGTCCCTTCCAACCCAGCTGATTCTGGGATTCTGTGATTCTATGATTCTATGGCATGGTGGCTGTTGGGCACCATGGGTCTGTCAGGGTGGATCAGAAGGGATTCCAGAGGTGGGATTTGTTCCATCTCTCCCCTTCTGACCCTTGTGTCAGGGCAGCTTCCCACAGACACCTTGTTTGTCCATCTCAGGCTGGGGGTGGAGGTTGGCAGTGACTGGACATGAGCCCAGGTGGCCAAGAATGCCAAGGAGAGCTGGCTTGGATCAGGAATGGTGTGTCCAGTGGGATCAGGGCAGGGACTGTCCCTGTGCTGGCACTGCTGGGGCACCTCCAGCTCTGGGGGCACTTCTGGGATCTGAGACAAGAGAGACCCAGAGGGGCTGGAGCATGTGCAGGGAAGGGAAGGGAGCTGGGAAGGGGCTGGAGCAGCAGGAGGGGCTGAGGGAGCTGGGGGGGCTCAGCCTGGAGAAAAGGAGGCTCAGGGGGGACCTTCTGGCTCTGCAACCCCCTGACAGGAGGGGGGACCGGGGGGGGTCGGGCTCTGCTGCCAGGGAACAAGGGACAGGAGGAGAGGGAACGGCCTCCAGCTGTGCCAGGGGAGGCTCAGGTGGGACAGGAGGAGGAATTTCCTGCTGGAAAGGGTGGTCAGGCCTTGTCAGGAGCTGCCCAGGGAGGTTTGGAGTGCCCAGCCCTGGAGGTGTCCCAGGAAGGCCTGGCCGTGGCACTCAGTGCTCTGGGCTGGGGGACAAGGTGGGCATCGGGCACCGGGGGCACTGGATGATCCTGGAGGGCTTTTCCAACCTTAAAATTCCTATGATTTTATGACTCTGGGAATGGGAACTACCATAGAAACAGCAAAGTGCTGGTTCTTCTGAATAAGGAGGAGGCAAAGCAGCTGCTTACCCCTTTTCTGGCACTAATTTGGGGTGAAAACTAAAAACCACTTTGTTTTCTGGTCACTTGGGTCCTTTCTCTTTTAGTTTATATTCTCTTTTTCTCCACGTGCTTCCCCTTTTCCATCTGTCTGTTCCAAGTCCAGCATGGTGGTTAAAATGTCCTGCTTTGGGTGGGTTGTGGTGAGGTGTGAAGGATGGACAGGTGAAGGATGAAAGTGCCTTCAAATAATCCCCTTCAGGTACAAATACACATGTGGAGGTTTTCCCAGTAAATCAAGAGGTTTAGAGGGAGAGTTCTGGAGGTAAATCCACTCCAGTTACGAACAGCAAACCCAAAAATAACATCTGGGACAGGCAGCAGTTCCTTGCCTCTGTTCTTGGGAGCTTTATCAGCCCTGAGGAGACTTGTATGATGATGCTTTTTCAGATAAAAAAAGCAATTTTCAGCCTTTTTTATTCCTCCATCCTCCGGAGCACACACAGTTCAGGGGGGGATACTGGAAGAACAAGTGTTCAGGAGGACTCTTGACATGACTCCATAACAGCTGTGATGTGTCCCACATTTTGCCCTCGAAGACTTTATTTCCAGTCTTTCACAGTCTCAGAAACTCTTGTATTCATCCAGTGAGCCCTGAATTGTTTATCCTGGTCTCCATTTCTAGACTTTGAAGGAGATGCTGTTATTTTCTCCAGCAGGGAGACAATAATATCAGAGAATCCCAGGACAGGTCAAGCTGGAAGGGCCCACAGTGGCTCATCTGGTGCCACGAGGGTCATCCCAGAGCACAGGGATTGTGTCCAGAGGGCTCTGGAATATCCCCAGGGAGGAGACTCTCCCCTCTCTGGCCAATCTGCTCAGGGCTGGGTCACTGCCCAGCCAAGAAGTTCTTCCTCCTGTGCAGGTGGCACTTGCTGGGCATCAGTTCCTGCCCGTTCCTGCTGTGCCATTGCTGGGCCCCCCCGAGCAGAGCCTGGGCCATCCTCTGCCCCCTCCCTGCAGGCCCTGCCAGCCCTTGGGGAGGTCCCCTCTGGGTGTCCCCTCTGGAGGCTGAACAGCCCCAGTTCCCTCAGAGATGCTCCAGGCCCTTCATCACCTTCATCACCCTGCCCTGGACCTGCTCCAGGAGCTCCTTTGTGTCCTGAGGAGCCCAGAGCTGGACAAAGCACCCCAGATGTGCCTCCCAGGGCTGAGCAGAGGGGCAGGATCCCCTCCCTGACCTGCTGGGAATGTTCCTCCTCATGTCCCCCAGGACCCACCTCTGGCTCAGGGCCAGCTTGGTGTCACCTCCTGTCAGAGGAAGGGGAGTCGAGTCTGGGTTTTGGGGGAATGTTTCCCAGGATGTGGATTAGGACTTCCACCAACTTCCCACTTCCTCAGGACCCTGGTGGACCCAGTGGGATGCAGTGGGACCCAGTCTTAGTCTCTTTGCATCCTTGCACAGCTGAGCTTAGCAGTGGGGCCTAAATTAGTTGTGTGGGTTTAACATAAAATTGGACTCCAATTCACTTGGATTTTAGATGATTTTTTGCAGCTGAGAATGGGAAAAATCATGAGGAAATTTTTCCCAGGGTGTGGATTAGGATTTCCACCAACTTCCCACTTCCTCAGGACCTCAACCAGTTCCTGGTGTGGAATCACAGGATCCCAGTGGGATGACTCCTGCTGCCTTCCAGATCCTGCTGGATGCATCCCTTGGCTTGCTGTTATTTCCCAACCTTTTCCTGGTGGAAAACCACCAGGGTTTGTGCCTTTTTGTTCTGCCTCAGCTCCACCGGTTCCCTAATTCCGAGAGAGAGGAGACACAACTTGAAAATGGAGTAGGAGCTAAACAGGTACTTACAGGGGGTTATTCTTTCATCTGCTCATGTTTGGAATTCTGCTCACTTTGTTCAGCTCCTGGCAAGTGACAAGTTGGAGATGAATGGACAAAGCTGATGTTATGTAAGGCTTTGATTATTTTCCTTGTGGGAGGAAAGTACATTTGTTCCCATCGACTTGAGCATTATTTCTGTAACGAGCACGGCATTTATCCAATTGTCATAAAAATCAGTTCCTTTCAGTAATTCCCTAATATTTATTGCAGGCACTTCCAGCAGTTATGAACAGGGAGAGATATTTAATGAAAAACACTCTGAGTTCCAGAACAACTCATTGATTTGGCTTTGGATGTGGTGTGTGGGCAGAGGAGGCCCTGGATGTTGGGAACTGGGGGGACATTCCCGTCCTCTGGGGGGGCAGAAGAGTTTCTCCTTGTGACAGCAGGACCTTCTGTCTCGTTTTCATGGAATTATGGGATGTCCTGAGCTGGAAGGGATCCACAAGGATCATCCAGTCCAACCCTCAGCCCTGCCCAGGAACATCCCCAAGAGTCCCCCCCTGTGCCCCAGAGGATCATCCAAACCCTCCTGGAGCTCTGGCAGCCTTGGGGCCGTGCCCACTGCCCTGGGGAGCCTGGGCAGTGCCAACCACCCTCTGGCCTGGAGTTGTGGTTTAAGGTTTTTGACTTTAATTCTAAATTCTTTGCCCTTAAATTCTAAAATTTCTGATAGAAAAATGAAAATCAGAGAGTCCCACAATGGTTTGGGTTGGAAGGGACCTTAAATCCCATCTCATTCCACCCCCTGCCATGGGCAGGGACACCTCCCACTAGCCCAGGTTACTCCAACCTGGCCTTGGACACTTCCAGGGATCCAGGGGCAGCCACAGCTTCTCTGGGAATTCTATTCCAGGGCCTCCCCACCCTCCCAGCCAGCAATTCCTTCCCAGTATCCCATCTATCCCTTCCTTCTGGCAGGTCTGAGTAGTCCTTAGAGAGGAATTTAATGTCAAATTTGAACCCTCTGCCTGTTTTGAACCTTTGCTCCCTGTTTGGCCGTGGAGAGAGAAGCATCCACACAAATCAGAGCCTGTTTTAAGGAAAATGGGATATTTCTTCTTTGTCCCAGTTCCCTTTTTGTAAAATAGAGATCACTGTCCCTCCCCTGGAGGTCTTGGAGATGGGATTCTGAGGGTGCTGTGGTAATAAAACACGTGCAGGATCTGATTTGATCAACAACCCAAATATCCTTGGATTATTATTATTAATATTATTATTATCCATGATTTGCTGACTTGGATGTTATTGTTTGGCAGATTTTGGGAGGGCTGCTGGCCTTGCTCTGAGAGGTTAATTGGGATGATGGAAGTACAGCACCAGCAGGATTAAACCCCTCCATGGGGCTTTGATTGCTGTTGTTCTTGTAGAGAGCCCACATCCCGTGGGAGACTGGAGAAGATCTGTGGGGAAAAGTAAAGGATGAGGGTCTGGGAGTGCCAGGACAAGGAGGAAATGGCTTCCTACTGGAAAAGGGGAGACTTGGGTGGAATACTGGGAAGGAATTCTTGGCTGGGAGGGTGGGGAGGGGCTGGGATGGAATTCCCAGAGAAGCTGTGGCTGCTCCTGGATCCCTGGAAGTGTCCAAGGCCAGGTTGGAGCAACCTGGAATAGTGGAAGGTGTCCCTGCCCGTGGCAGGGGGTGGGATGGGATGATCCTTAAGATCTCTTCCAACCCATTCCAGGATTCTATGGAAAGAACTGGGAGGTGGTCCCAGTGCTAACCATGCCCTCCATATTCCAGTCCCTCATTCCTCCCTGTGGATATTCCATAAATGAGCCCCTCACAAGAGGATGAGCAGAGAAACAAAGCCAAGGAGCGCTGGATTGGCACAGCCTGGGAATTCAGCCGGTGGAAAACACAGGGAAGGAACATGGATGGATACAGGGATCAGTGCCATGAAATCTCTTGGTGGAACATCCATGGAAAAGCTCCATAAATATGGAAAAATGTGGTGAACCCCTCCTTGGAAGTGTCCAAGGCCAGGTTGGACAGGGCTTGGAGCAACCTGGGCTAGTGGAAGGTGTCAGGGGTGGAACAAGATCTTCATGGTCCCTTCCAACCCACCCAGACCCTTCTGGGCTTGGATTTGATGATTTCCTAAATAATATTAAATATAAATATAAAATAAATGTTTTCTGTAACAGAAACCCTTTTTTTCCAAAGGCACTTGTAAAACCTCTTAAAACATCCAGTATTTTAGAGTTTCCTGGTGGGCAGAGCAGTTGGACGCGTCGGGATCTCTGAATTTCCCTTCCCGTGGCAACCGAGGCTCGTTTGGGTCGTTCCCACTCCGTGATAAATTCCAAACAAGGAATAAAATCACATCCTGCTGGGAGTGGAGAAGCAGCTAATTAGTAAGAAATATCGAGCCTGAGGGATGGTCTCAGGTGCATCCTTGCAAAGCTGAGCTTAGCAGCGCGGCCTAAATTAGTTGTGTGGGTTTAACATCAAATTTGAGTCCGATTCACTTGGATTTTCGATGATTTTTTGCAGCTGAGAACGGGAAAAAATCATCTTTTCTGCTCTAAACAAGGGGTTTGGCAGCTCTAGAAATTCGCTGTTTGTTGCTCCGTGGCTGTTTATTTAAAATATGATGAAATATTTATCTGCAAATATTGTATTAATAATGAAATAAAAAAGGTTGTTGGGAAAGAAGGAAATGTTCTCCAGCCCAAATTAGGACCGGAATTAATGAGCTTAAAACTCGGGGAGATTTAGGGAAAGTAATTAAGAGGAAACTTTTGAACAGGTAGGGTGGTTAATCCCGGCAGGAATTTATGGGATTGTCATTCCCGGCAGGAATTTACCGACTTTGTGGGATTGTCTCGTGGATGGGGAGCGAGGAAAACTCACAGAGAGCGAAAATCTTCCAGATTATAAAATTTTAACTGGGAAAACTTGTCAAAAAAGGGAATCCCCAGAGGTGAGAACAAATCCTGAGTGGGGAAAAGGTCTTTACTCTGAAAGAAATCTCTTTTTGAAGCAGGGGTGAAATGACAGAGGAAATGGGTATTTGCATTTTTCATTCCTATTATTTAGATCACAGTTGTACTTTGATTTTCCCCTCCTCCCCCCCGTGTCATGATTGAAGATTTGAGTGGAAAAAGCTGATTAATATTCAGGACAAGGGTTACATAACCCAATATATTCTCAGGCTTTTTGCATTTCTTTCTTTCTTCTTTTCTGAATTAATTCTTTCTCACTTTTCTGAATTAATTCTTTCTCACTTTTCTGAATTAATTCTTTCTCCAGAGAGAAGATTTGGGTTTGATTTAAGATGTTTATGGTGGGAGACGGGGCAGCCTAAAAAAAGGGTTAAAACTGGGTTTGACTTTTATATTTCTGGAGGATTTTCCCCATCTCTTTGGAGGATTGGAATTAATAAATGATCTTATAGCTTTAAAACATCCAAATATACCTTGTTCCCATTGCCTTTATTATTTTGATTTGATTTCTGAAGTAGTTTTCTGCCTCCTGGTGTGTTGTATCCAAGGAATTCCACATCCTTGGGCTGAAGGATTATCCCAGAGGTTGATGCTGCCCATCTGAGCCTAAAAGTTCACCCTGCCCTGTGGTGCTATTTATTTATCTATTTATATATTTTATTTATATATTTATATTTACATTTATATATTTTATATATTTTATTTATATATTTATACTTTATATATTTATACATTTATTTATGTGTTTCTATAATTTTATCTATGTATTTATACTTGTATATTTATACATTCTATATTTATTTATTAATTTGTTTACTAATATATATTTTATATATAGTTTTATATAGAAATATAGAGTTGTCATATACAAATTTTAAATTATATATATATGTGAGTACATATATATATGAGAGAGGGGGTTTAATATAGATATTAAAAATAGGGTTTATACATATTTATATCTTATATATAAGTATATAAATATATATAAAACTCTTTTATATATAAACCAGAGGTTTATGTATTTATATTTTATATATAAATACAGAAATAGGTATATAAAAACTATTTTATATATAAAATCCCTCTCACATATATCTATATTTATATATTTTATATAAAAATTATATAATAAGTATATATGATATATATATAAAATAAATATCTATTAAAGGGTTTTTATATATATATATATATATATATATAAAGAATAGAGTTTATATATATATATATATGTCTATATATACATTTTTAGGCACTCCAGATGAACAGTTACCACCATATTTGTGTTTATTGGGTAATTCCCAGCTCCTTAATTTCCTCCAGAAATTCCCCAGAAAACTCTCTTAGTTCTTTGACAAAACAACGAAAATCTCTTCCCTAAAATCCTCACCTGAGGCTGAGATTTCAATATAACAAAAAAACAACTCTGGCTTTCCATGTAATTCATCCCAATGGAGCAAGGGAGGAAAAATATCTGGAAATAATTGATGGCTTGATGAGGAAAATCAAAGTTTGGGGAGGTTTTTGACACTTAACTGTGTGCAGCGACCCAGAGGGTGAATATGAAACACTGGCAACTTTCAAATGAGACCAGGATCATTTGAATTTTTTTCTTATTTAATATTAAAACCACAGAGAACCTCCCGAGACGGAGCTTTTTCCTTCTTAGAAATTCCAAAAGACGCCAGAACCCGAAGCATAAACAGGGATGTTATTGGAGGGGGGGAAAAAGAATTGAATTATTCATATTGGTTTCTTTTTGACAATTGGTCTTGGTTTCTTTTTGACAATTGGTCTCACAGAAGAGAATTTAATCCAGCAGAGGGAAAAAAACAAAGAGGCTTCTAGATCAAAAGAATTTGGGTTTTTGGAAGGAGTGACAATGAGAGGAGGAGTGGGAAAGGGATGGGAATGTTTAAAAAATCCGTGTTTAAAAAATGAAAAATCAGGATAGGGCGTCTTTGGATGCTTCCAGGAACTGAGCAGCCCAACAATTTTGGGAGAACAGTGCTTTCTAATCCCAGATTTTGTCAGAAAATCCCAGATTTTCTCTTTTGACAAGAGAAACTTGCACTTTGGCCACGGTGGGTTTTGCTGACACGGGTTTGTCAGCACTTGGAGCTGTTCCGGTGAGCTGGGATGTACATATTTATATCTCATATATAAGTACATAAATATATATAAAACTCTTTTATATATAAACCAGAGGTTTTGTATATTTGTATTTTTATATATAAATACAGAAATAGGTATATAAAAATATATACCTATATAAAGTAGTCAATAACTACGATGATCCCAGTTTGGAGGCAAGGAACTGGAATGGTTTATTGGATTCACAATTTCATACTTAGAGGGTTCAGGGTTTGCATATTTAACAGGGGGTTTTACATATTCATGGTATTGAAATTGGGGAGTTTCACAAAGATGAGGTCGGGGAAAACCCAGGTTAACAAACTTCGGGGTCTTACAATTATAGGAAAAACTCACTTTATCTCGGGGGATTTTACAGGGGGGATTAAGTAACACACCTTGGGGTTTTAGGAATTCCCTCATGGGAAAAACCCTATTTTATCATGGTGGGAACAGGTAACACAGAGGGAGAGAGAAAACACCAAAGGTTTTCTGCCCAGGTTTGATGAGATCAGGGCGTGGTTTCTCCAGGCTTGGGCAGGACATTCCAAACCCGTGACATCCATGGATCCTTGGCTGGACTCTGGATGGAGGCTTTTTTCCCCAGTCTCTGTCAGCCCAAGGCTTTTGTTTAATCTTAGCAGTTTTTCTTTTTCTCACATCCAAATTTTTGGAATCCAACACCGGGATATACCCTGGGAACTCGGAGAGGGAGGAACAGCATGGAGCAAACAGAGCCTGTGCTCCGTTAAAAACCTTCAGAGCACATCAAAAAACCTCCAGAGCACATCAAAAAACCTTCAGAGCACATCAAAAATAGGTTGGAATGTGGTGGAGTTTGGGATTTCATGTTGGTGCCATGGGAATATTTGCAGTCCCACCAGAATCCCACATTTTTTTAGGTTGGAAGGACTTGAGGATCATCCAGTGCCTCTCCCAACATCTTCCACTCTCCCAGGTTGCTCCAAGCCTTGGACACTTCCAGGGTGGGAACAGCCACAATTTCTTCTTCCCTTCCCAATTAATAACAAATTGATAGGTCGGAATCAAAGGGCAAATGTACAAATTTTAGGAATTACATCCATTGAGGAATTACAACCTCAAAGGACTGAGGAAAATCCATGAGACTCTTCACTTGTGGCATTCAGGGATGTCCCCAAAAAGATGACAAACAGAATGACAGGGAATGCTGTAGTTGGGATATAAAGGACAGGAACCAGCAGTAACAAAACCAACACCCAACTTATGGGAAGGTAAATTGGGCTAATTAAGTTGTCCATTTAGCTCATTTTTTTTGCCATTGGCCATTTTAACTGCAGGAGAGGCTCTGAGTAAATACATTTCCTTTCTGCTGGCCCATCTCACTTAGGAGACTAATTCCCATAATTCCACGAAACGTGGATTTCAACAAAACCAGCCCTGCAAAGTGCAGCATTCCAAGTGTCAGATCAGCTGGATTGGCACGGGATAGAACTCATTCTGCCCATGAAAGCTGCTGTGGTGCATCAGAGGGGTTTGTTACCTGCTTATTCCTTTTGCTCTGCAAATCCCCAAATTCCCAGTGTTTGACTTTGTGGCTGTAATTGCCTGGTAAAACGGAGCCTTTGGAAGGTGATCCCCAAATCTGCTGCTTTCTCTGTGCTCCCTCCTGGCAGATTTGATTTCCCTCTCCGTTATCCATATTCAGATATGT
Organism: Pipra filicauda; assembly: GCF_003945595.2. Classification (NCBI taxonomy): domain Eukaryota; kingdom Metazoa; phylum Chordata; class Aves; order Passeriformes; family Pipridae; genus Pipra; species Pipra filicauda. The sequence continues at coordinate 1,382,304 of NW_024104887.1, read as the reverse complement.
TCTTAATGTGGAGTTTGGAAAACCATCTCCCCTGTGGGGATGAAAATGGCACCAGCAGGGACGTTCCTTTCACTCGGCAGCAGGAATGGAATTAGAGCTCCATCGTCCTGGTGCATAATCAGGATTCCTGATGGAGCCAGGCCAGAGGATCTGGGCTCGTTCCTGCAGTCACTGAGATGGTGGGAAAGCCAGGGGGGATCTTTGTTGGATGTTTTTTTTTGGAGAGCCTCTTTCTTTGCCTTTGAAAAAAAAAACACATTATGGGTTAAAATCCCCGAAGGCGAGAGGAGTCTGGCAAGGGACATCAACGGGAATCACAGAATCCTTTAGGTTGGAAAAGCCCTCAGAGATCCTGGAGTCCAACCAGCCCCCAGCACTGCCAAGGCCACCACTGCCCCGTGTCCCCAAGTGCCACATCCACAGGGCTTGGAAATCCCTTCAGGGATGGGGACTCCACCCTGTACCAGGGCTGGACAGCCCTTTCCAGGAGGAAATTTTCCCAAATGTCCATTTTAAACTTCTCCTGGCACAGCTGGAGGCCGTTCCCTCTCCTCCTGTCCCTTGTTCCCTGGGAGCAGAGCCCGACCCCCCCTGGCTCCCCCCTCCTGTCAGGGGGTTGCAGAGCCAGAAGGTCCCCCCTGAGCCTCCTTTGCTCCAGGCTGAGCCCCCCCAGCTCCCTCAGCCCCTCCTGCTGCTCCAGCCCCCTCCCAGCTCCCTTCCCTTCCCTGCACATGCTCCAGCTCCTCCATGACCTTCTTTGAGTGTCCCAGAAGAGCCCCCAGGATTTGGAAGTGCCCCCAGCACGGGGGGGATGAAGAAAAGGGAGGGTTGTGCATCTCTGTCAGTGATTTAACAGGACATGGACCTTTCACCTGCCTGGGGGAGCATCTGGGGCCCATCATCTCCTTGGGAATCACCCCAGTCTTTCCCAAACACCAGTGGCACACGTTGGTGTGACAGCAGGTCCTCGCTGTGGACACCAAAATCCCCTCCTGGGGAGGGTCTTCACGGGCTGGAGGCTGCACAGACAGCTGTCCTGAGGAAAGCAAATCCCTCCTAACAGGATTTCTGCCGCTCTCCTTCTCATATTCAGAAGCTCTCCATGCAATGAAAGGAAAATTTCACACCTTTCATCCATTATTGGCTTGATAAATATTCCGGAGAGTAAACAAAGAGGAGAGATATTCTACTTTGCTTTCGAGAGGAATTGTTATTTCCAGGCAGTTCAGACCCTGAAAACGTATTCAAACCCTTCACAACGGATACACATCTCTTGCAATTGATACCTATTTCCCAAAATTGACTCTTATTTCTCACAATTGATTCCCATTTCTCACAATTGATTCCCATTTCTCACAATTGATTCCCATTTCTCACTTTTCCAGGCTGAGCTGCAGCTGCTGCTCCATTAACCCACGTTCTTATTGATAAAGCCACTCTTATCCCTGTTTTAATTGACTGTTTCTCTCAATACGTGACAGTTTATCCAGATTTATTTCATCATTCAGATTTATTATCGGCACAATTTATCCTTTTTTTGCTCTCTGTAACAAGTGATATTCTGTCTCTCTCCTCATTTCCTTGCCCATGGCAGGGCTGGCTTGTAGAGAAAGGGCAAGGGCACAAGTGATGCCCCTTCTTTGGTGGGATGACACAACCTGGGGCTGATTTTTGCAATGAATGAAGGTTATTTTTATTTTTGGAGGTCCTGCTTTGCCCTGGAGAGGCCACAGTTTCTTCTGTACCTTGTTTTATCAGAGTGATTCTGATGGATTTAGGGTTGAACATGAAATCATGCCAAGAAATTCTGCTGGTGAAGAACTTACTCTTCATGGAATGATCCATCAGATGTGTTTTCCCTCATTGTCTTGGGTGCCCTCAACCCCCACTATTGTATTTTGGCAGTTATGGAGGGGAAGCAGAGACATTTCTAAATATCTCCTCTGTTTAAATCCTTGGTGGTCTCAAAAGAGGCACCGTTGGCTTTAATTATCTTTTCCAAGGCGAGCTCTGCGACCCTGAACCCCCAAAACCAAACACAGAATCCTGGAATGGTTTGGGTTGGAAAAGACCTTCGAGATCATCAAGTCCAACCCAGCACTGCCAGGGCTCCACATCCTGCCCTGCTGGAGGGAGTTGGAATTGTAAAATTAGAGAATTTGGTTGGAAGGGACCTTAAAGACCATCTTGTTCCAGCCCCCAGGCAGGGACACCTTCCACTATCCCAGGTTGTTCCAAGCCCCATCCAACCTGGCCTTAGCAACCTGGGACAGTGGAAGGTGTCCCTGCCCTGACTTGGAACTGGATGGTCTTTAGGGTCCCTTCCAAGCCAAACCATTCCATGACTCCATGATTTCCTGCAGGTTTTCCTGGTGTGCTGAGTTGTTCAGACGTGATCACCGTTGCTGTGCCCATCCAGGAGCTCATCCATGAGGTTTATCCCATGGACAGGCTGGGCCCTGTTCTCCCCACGGCTCCCAGACAGAGGAGAGGTGTGACCTTCCCTCCCTCGCAGTTTTGGGAAGTTTTCTTGTTGTATTCCTGCTTTTTGTGGTGTCTCTTCTTTCCAAACCCGTTCTTCCACCACGGACTGATCCACCGCAGTAGGAATTGCTCATTCCTGTGATCCCCTGGGAAGCCAAGGTGTTGTTTTGCAGACCTTTCCCACCTGATGGTTCTCTGGGCTGTCTTTGTGCAGCTCTTTTTCTTTGTCCAAGCAGGTTTGGACCCCAGGGCTTCAGATCTCCTCATGGCTGGTGAGTTTTTCCCCTCCCTGTGCTCATTCCCCACCACTCCAGGTCACACTTCCATGGCCATGTCGTGGCCAACAGCGTCAGACACCTGGCTCAGGTCAAAATGTGGGATAGGAGGGATTTCTACCCAAACAACCTGTTCCTCTTACACGTTCAAAGGAGAAAATCAAATCATTTGGACGTGATTTGCTGTTGGCAAATCCCTGGTGGCAGCAACTCCTTTCTGTGTTGTCTTCCAAGCGCTCGCAAATTATTGGATTGTTCGTTGCACAACCTTTCTGGGAACTGAAATTAAGTTGTCTGGGCTTTCCCAGAGAAGCTGTGGCTGCCCCTGGATCCCTGGAAGTGTCCAAGGCCAGGTTGGAGCAACCTGGGCTGGTGGAAGGTGTCCCTGCCCATGGAAAGGAGTCAGAGCAAGATGAGCTTTAAGGTCCCTTCCCACCCAAACCTCTCTACAATTCTCTGACCCAGTGCATGTGTCGTGATTGTATTTTCTGTGCTTTATTTTTAGGGAGCCTCACACTTCATTAGGGCAGCAGATACATTTTTGGCAGCCTGGGCTTTGTTTTGTTTTGCAGTTGAACGATGGTGTGTTCAGAATCACAGGCAGAGCTGTCATAGCCCCCAGCTCATTAGATAATCTAATAAGATGTTTTCAGCCAGCTCTCTTGTCAAAGCAAAGACTGGCAGGGGATTAAAGTGTCACAGAAGCTTTAGAAGCTGATTTCTGAGTTGGCTTTGCTTGGTTTTGTTTTGGTTTTTTTGGGTTTTTTTCTTTGTTTTCAGTGCTGTTCCAGAGGGACTCTCACCAAACCACAGGGTGATGGTTGGGACATTTGCAAGAGGAATCAAAGATATGTGTTTTTAACTTAATGCTGCATTTGATTTGGGTTGGAAGGGACATTAAAGCTCGTTCCATCCCACTCCCTGCCATGGGCAGGGACACCTCCCACTAGCCCAGGTGGCTCCAACCTGGCCTTGGACACTTCCAGGGATCCAGGGGCAGCCACAGCTTCTCTGGGAATTCTATTCCAGGGCCTCTCCACCCTCACTGTAAAAATATCTTCCTGATCTCTACTCTAAATAGACCTTTTTTAGTTTAAAGCCACCCCCCATGGAGGCAACAGAGGCTCCAGGATAACAAAAATAAAATCTGGGTGTGAGGGGCGTAAAGTCAAATTCAAAGTACAGGACAGTCCCTGAAGAAGGCAACGAGCAGCACAGCAGCCTTTTGCTTCAATCTTCAGCTTATATTTTATTTAATCAAGGTGCTTTCCAGCTGTGGCTGCTCTCAGGGAATGCTGTGACTCCACTGCTCTCCATCCGTGTCCTCCCGGGGTGAATAAAGCCGGGCTGGCTTCTCAACCTTCCCATCACTGAGGGCTTTAATTGGATCTTGAGTCCTTCTCCAGCAGCCTTTTCTTTTTTTTCCAATTAAAAAGGGGTGGAATCCCCATCCCTGGAGGGTTTCAAAGCCCTGTGGATGTGGCACTTGGGGACAGGGGGCAGTGGTGGCCTTGGCAGTGCTGGGGGATGCTTGGACTCGATGCCACAGGCACCAAACACCTCATTTCTCCACCCTTTCCCATTTCTCTTCCACCCTTAAATGTTTCATAAACACAGGACAACTAATTCAGGGTCAAACCACCCCAAACTGGTCGTTCTGCCTCGGCTGAGGACACTTTGTCCTGCTCTTGCTGCTCAGGAGCCCCTGGGAATGTTCCAGGGCTGTCTGCACTGACAATTTGCTCTCAGAAATTCCCATTTTCCCCCTGTCCTGCTGCTCTGTCTCAGACCTGTTCTCTTCTGGCCCTAATCTTTTTTTTTCTTTCTTTCTATTTTCCTTTAAACTTGCCCAAAGTTGTCTTTGTGAGCTGGGAGACAATTTGCCCTCCGGCACTGAGCTATTCCCTCTCATTTTCCAGGGCTCTAACGGAGTCCCAGGCTGAGCTGTCTCCAGAGTTTCAATCCCTGACCCCAAATTTTAAAGGATTGACCTTGGCTGCTTAAAAATAGGGCCGGTTCAATCAGCTCCAGAGCCTCTGATGTTTGTGATGGGTCCCAGGCTCTAAAGGAGATGAAAGCCTAACCTGGCCCAAAGGTACATGCATAATTTAACTTAATGCTGTGACTTTGTTTTGCACAGAAAACGGCCCCAAAGTCTCCCAAGGCCAGAGAAAGAATGAAATTTGGGGGGGTTTTATTGGTAATTCTTTGCTACAGATCAACAAAAGCAAACCCTATTTGGTCACAAAGTGACCTTGTCCACCAGAGAAATAAAGCACAGAGGTGAGAAACTGGTGCTTGTCTCAAATTAAATGAAAGTTGCTGCAAACACCACCCAGAGCAGCAGCAAAATGGGTTTTTTTTCTGCATTGTTTCGAGTCCATACACTTGTTTTATGTTCACATTTCTGTCTTTCCTGCTCTCCTCTAAACATCTCTTTGCCTCCCCCATCCAAGTGAAAAATGCTTTTTATGGCAGCCCGTTGGGCAGGAATGGAAAAGCTTCTCCCTCAGAGTCTCTGCCTGCTCTCTCTGCCTGTTTTTCCGTGTTTATCCCCATTTTCAGTTTCCATTTGAGTTGGGAACATCCTTCCCCATCACTTTTTGGATCCTGGGTGGCATCTCCAGCTCCCTGGCAGGAGGATGGAGCCACGTGGGGATCGGGCTCTGCTCCCAGGGAACAAGGGATAGGACCAGAGGAAAAGGCCCCAAAGTTGCACCAGGGGAGGTTGAGGTTGGATATCAGGGAAAATTTCCTCCTGGAAAGGGCTGTCCAGCCCTGGCACGGGGTGGAGTCTCCATCCCTGCAGGGATTTCAAAGCCCTGTGGATGTGGCACTTGGGGACAGGGGGCAGTGGTGGGGGAAAGGTTGGGTTCAGTATCTCAGAGGGCTTTTCCAATCCCAACAATTCTGGCAACTGCTCATCCCAAGGAGAACAAAAACCAGGGAATCCATTGTTTTATCAGTGAGACTGTTCAAAGCCTCATTGATAAAATCTGTGTCTTCCCTTCAGTTTGCCCCTGTCCGTGTCTCTGTTCCCTCCCTGGATATTTCAGTGTCCTTGTAGGACTCTGGGAGGGTGGGAAGGCCCTGGAATAGAATTCCCAGAGAAGCTGTGGCTGCTCCTGGATCCCTGGAAGTGTCCAAGGCCAGGTTGGAGCAACCTGGGCTGGTGGAAATTGTCCCTGCTTGTGATGGTCTTTAAGGTCCCTTCCAATCCAACCCATTCCATGATTTTATCCCCTGGAATTGCTTGTACTCTGCATATAAAGCTTTTTCTTTTACCATAAATTTTCTGCCAGTAAGCAGAGGAAGATCCAGAAATGAAATGTAGTTTTTAAATCACTTGAACAACTGACATATGGTTGTGACCTGGTTCATTGTCAGAGACCTTTAAATGGAGCTGGGATAAAATCTACTTTTTCCAGCCCAGAGCTGAGTGATGTGAAAATCCTGGAGCTGAATTCCAGGGACATCAGGCCACAGCAGCTGCTTGAAATTGTCCCTTGTGCTGATGAGCCCCTTGGCTCTCAGGACATGTCCAGTTTGTGGGTTCAGGTGTCCCAGCATATCCCATCCATCTAAACCACAGAATCCTTTAGGTTGGAAAAGATCTTTAAGAGCATCGAGTCCAACCATCCCCAGCACTGCCAAGTGGGACTCTGTTAGAGCCCTGGAAAATGAGAGGGAATAGCTCAGTGCCGGAGGGCAAATTGTCTCCCAGCTCACAAAGACAATTTGGGCAAGTTTAAAGGAAAATAGAAAGAAAGAAAAAGAAAGATTAGGGCCAGAAGAGAACAGGTCTGAGACAGAGCAGCAGGACAGGGGGAAAATGGGAATTTCTGAGAGCAAATTGTCAGTGCAGACAGCCCTGGAACGTTCCCAGGGGCTCCTGAGCAGCAAGAGCAGGACAAAGTGTCCTCAGCCGAGGCAGAACGACCAGTTTGGGGTGGTTTGACCCTGAGTTAGTTGTCCTGTGTTTATGAAACATTTAAGGGTTGGAGAGAAAGGGGAAAGGGTGGAGAAATGAGGTGTTTGGTGCCTGTGGCATTGAGTCCAAGCATCCCCCAGCACTGCCAAGGCCACCACTGCCCCCTGTCCCCAAGTGCCACATCCACAGGGCTCTGAAACCCTCCAGGGATGGGGATTCCACGCTTTGCCAGGGCTGGACAAGTATTTCAGCCACACCCAAACAAAAACTGGTGACAAATTAAGGATTGTTTCCAGAGGATTTTATGGTTGGTGACTCCCATTCTACATCCACGTGGTCCGGTTGGATCCAACCCTAGGAATGGCATCTCCCTCAGCCTATTTTAAACCTCCCCAAGTGTTTAATATGCATTTTGTGCTGCTGATTCGGGGTGTGGACTTCTCTGTACCATTCATTTCCTTCTTGCCAACATAGAATCACAGAATCCCAGAATCAGCTGGGTTGGAAGGGACCTCCGAGATCATCCAGTCCAAGCCTTGATCCAACCCCGCCGTGGTTCCCAGCCCATGGCACTGATGCCACATCCAGTCTGTCCTTAAACACCTCCAGGGACGGAGAATCCCCCCCTTCCCTGGGCAGCCCATTCCAATGGCTCAGCACCCTCTCTGCAAAGAAATTCTTCCTGATCTCCAACCTCCCCCTCCCCTGGCCCAGCTGCAGACCCAGCCCTCTTGTCTTGCTGAGAGTTGCCTGGGAAAAGAGACCAACCCCCCCCGGCTCCCCCCTCCTGGCAGGGAGTTGCAGAGAGTGAGGAGGTCTCCCCTGAGCCTCCTCTTCTCCAGGCTGAGCCCCCCAGCTCCCTCAGCCTCTCCTCCCAGCACTTGTGCTCCAGTCCCTTCCCCAGCCTCGTTGCTCTCCTCTGGCCCTGCTCCAGCCCCTCCAGGGCCTTCCTGAGCTGAGGGCCCAGAACTGGACACAGCACTCCAGGGGTGGCCTCCCCAGCGCTGAGTCCAGGGCAGGAATCCCTTCCCTGGCCCTGTTGGCCACCCTGTTCCTGAGCCAGGCCAGGCTCCATTGGCCCTCTTGTCCCCCTGGGCACACTGGGGCTCCTGTTCAGCTCCCTGTCCATCCCCACTCCCAGCTCCCTTCCTGCCTGGCTGCTCTCCAGCCCCTCTGGCCCAGCCTGGAGCTGCCGGGGGTTGTTGTGGCCAAAGGGCAGGACCCGGCCCTTGGCCTGCTTGAACCTCATCCCCTTGGAATCAGCCCATGGATCCAGCCTGGCCAGGTCCCTCTGCAGAGCCCTCCTGCCTTCCAGCTGATGGACACTCCCCCCAGCTTGGTGTCATGTGCACTGAACTGATGTGGAAGGGATGGAGTTGAGCCCAGGCATCCTCGTGTGGGCACTGATCATCCCCACATCTGCCACAGGAGTCCTTCAGAACGAGCCCGGCGCCGCTATTTTTACACCCCATTTAATTTCCACGCGGGGAGCGCATTTTAATTCCTGTAATGTGCCTTCACAATGATCACAATTTGCATATTTTCCCTCACTGAGAGGGATCTGGGAGCCTGAGCCCAAAGAAAAAGCCGTGGCTGCCACGGGGGTTTCTGTAGGAATGACATCCTGACAACCCCCTATTTTTCCCCCACGTTACATTTAAATTCTGAGGAATGGCTTTGCAGGTGGAATTACCAGCCTGGACGAGCCTAATTTGTTGGAAATTAAACATAAGTGGTTGATTCTGGCTGCTACATGACATAAATTACTCTCAAATTGCTCTGTGAGCTTTCATTACAAAGGACACGCTGCTGGGAGTGATTTGCTGCCTCAGTCCTGAACTTTTTGAGTTTTGAGCCAGGGCTTGAAGGACAAGGGCTGAACTTTGGCTTCAAGGCACCCAAATCTAGAACTGATGCCACTGCCTTGTCTTATTTGGCCTTTCAAATCTTCTTTCAATTCCTTTTATCCCAAAGCCAAGCATGAAAAGGCACTTGTGGAAATAAGGTTTGGGCCTTGTGTTAATGCCACGTGGGTATTTTTAGCCAATGTAAAGCAAAAAATTCGGTGCCTGGAGCTTTCCCTGGGCTGGTGTAAAGCTCTGTGGTGCTTCTGGCTTTAGCTGAGCAATAACAGTGCTTAAATGTAGCTCCTGTGAGAGGAATTGTTCTGAAATGGGATGAAAATTCCAACGGGAAGACTTTTTATTCACGCCTTGTAAGGCTGAAAGGAACTTCGGCACCACCCACGGGAAAATTCTCTTGGCAAGCCTCTGGTTTTAAAGACTCTTTGGCTGGGAAGCACCAAATTATCCAGTGGCTGGTGACTTGTCCTAAAATCTGGGGGCTTTGGCCTTCAGGGAGCAGCAGCCATGCTCCCAGAGCCGAGTGTGGAATGATTCTGGGAATTCTGACAGGCAACTTGGTATTTCTGGGACTTAGCCAAGGTCCAGGGATTATTTACAGTGAGGGTGGGGAGGCCCTGGAATAGAATTCCCAGAGAAGCTGTGGCTGCCCCTGGATCCCTGGAAGTGTCCAAGGTCAAGTTGGGATCCCTGGGCTAGTGGAAGGTGTCCCTGCCCACGGCAGGGGGTGGAATGGGATCGGATTTAAGGTCCCTTCCATCCCAAACCATTCTGGGATCCCATGGAACAACCGGGGACAACTGAAAACTGAAAAGGTTTAAGGCAAATATTGGGAATATTTCCTTGCAACACAGCCCTGCATTATTTGGACAACTCCTGGCCAGTTTCTGTTCTGGAGGCTGAGGCAGAACCAGGATCCACCCACGAGCAGCTGGAAAAGCAGCAGCAGTGGGAATTTGAGCCTCCAGCAGATCCCTGGATGCTGGAACGTGCTGGGAAAAGCTGGCTCAATTCATTGCACTGCAGGGCTCATGTCAGGGCTGGCACAGCCCCACACCATTCCCACCCCTCCACAGCCCTTATTCCCAGCTCTCTCCCTCCTCCAGCTGTTCCTTCCGGGCACCTCCAGCTCTGCTGGGAGTTATTTTCATGTGCAACTACAATGAAAGGGAATTTAAGTGTTCCCAGGTCCTGACTCGGTGTTCTTTAATGCAGTAAAAAACCAAAACACCACCAAAACATTAAATTGAAAGCAGCCAAAGGATGGCAAGGGCTGGAGAGCATCCCTGCTCCAACAGGGAGCAAATCCAAGGGGTTTGGAGAAATACACAACCGGGATTGTGGGACTGGGCTCAACCAGCTCTGCCAAACAAAACTCCCCACTCCACCCCCTCGGGTGGCAAAGGATGTGCCAAGCAGAGGGTTTGGGAGCTCTGCAGGCAGAGAATCCTCCCTGGGATTCTCCCGGGATCAATCCATGGGGATCCTCCCTGAGCAATCCGACAAACCCCCAAAATTCCAGGACCCTTTGCATGAAAACGCCTCCAACAGCTTCCAGAACTGGATGGATATGGAAGCATCTCAACCCCTGACTGTATTGGTTTTTTTTAGAGGTTTAAAACCAGAAGTTTCCTGGATAAATATAAAGTTAAATGTGCACATATTTAAAAAAAAAATAAATGATAATAAGGCTCAAAAATGAAAGGCAGAAATATGATTTAAAGACAACTAATGAGGGGTTTGGTGGCAGAGCTGAGATTGGGGGATGTGATAATCCCTTGATTCCCACAGAGGCCTGTGGGAAGTAAAAGCATGTGTACTTAAAAAAAATGAGAAAAAATGAACACAGCCTCTAAATTGTGAAGGAAGAGAGAGATCTCAATAATGGGGAAGAGTCAGGGGAAAAAGAAACAAGCAAATACCATTTTTGAAGCAAAGGGAATCTTCCTAAGGGGCCCTGTGGATCTTGCTCAGGTTTTTTAACTAGAAAATTCAAATGAATGTTCCATCCCTGTGGCTGCCTCATCCCTGGAAGTGTCCAAGGCCAGGTTGGAGCAACCTGGGACAGTGGAAGGAGTCCCTGCCCATGGAAAGGGGGTAGAACTGGATCATTTTTAAGGTCCCTTCCCACCCAAACCAGTCTGGGATTCTGGAATTCCCTAAATGTCACCAGGTTGCAAAAATACACTTCCAAATTTCTGTCTTTCTGGACTCTAGCCTGGAGTCCCACACCCAGTTGTCCAAGGGAGCTGAGCTGGGTGTGGAGCCCCAAGGACAGGGAGCAGCCCAGGCTGGCTGGGCAGAGCTTTGGGAAGCTCCAGCACACGAGGATTGGGATCCCCCTGGAAATGACAACAGGGATTTTCCAGCTGGAGCTCAGGCACAGGAATGAGGGGCCTGGAGAATGGATTTGCTGCAGGGAAACCACAGTGGCCAGAAAGAGAAAAAAAACATTTGCACATCTCCAGGTAGATTAAAATGGGATTGAGAAGCCATCCTGGAGCTGTGCATTCCCAAACCCTCCCTTTACACAGAAAATCACCCCTGGAATGCCAAGAAATCCCTGTTTTACAGAATCGCAGACTGGTTTGGGTTGGGAGGGACCTCAAAGCCCATCCAGTGCCACCCCTGCCATGGGCAGGGACACCTTCCACCAGCCCAGGTTGCTCCAACCTGGCCTTGGACACTTCCAGGGATCCAGGGGCAGCCCCAGCTTCTCTGGGAATTCTATTCCAGGGCCTCCCCACCCTCCCAGCCACTAATTCCTTCCCAAGATCCCAACTAAATTAGTTTGAAGCCATTCCCTGTCCACAGTCTCTCTCCATCTTTCCTGTAGATCCTTCAGGTCCTGCAAGGCCACAATCAGGTCACCCCAAAGCTTCTCCTCTCCAGGCTGAACAATCCCAGCTCTCCCAGCCTTCCCTCCCAGCAGAGCTGCTCCATCCTCTGATCATCTCCATGGACTCTTCTGGACCCATCCCAGCAGATCTGTGTCCTTAGATATGTTCAGATCTCCATCGATCTCCACACCAGCTTCTCTGGGAATTCCAGTCCAGCCCCTCCCCACCCTCCCAGCCAGCAATTCCTTCCCAATATCCCATCTCTCCCTGCCCTCTGGCAGTGGGAAGCCATTCCCTGGGTCCTGTCCCTCCATCCCTTGTCCCCAGTCCCTCTCCAGCTCTCCTGGAGCCCCTTCAGGCCCTGCCAGGGGCTCTCAGCTCTCCCTGGAGCCTTCTCTTCTCCAGGGGAACCCCCCCAGCTCTCCCAGTTTTGTCTCTCCATCCCTTTAGCTGGAAAATGCTTTTTTCCCCCGGGCTCTCTGCAAATCCTGCAGTGGGTCTCTCCTCCTCTAGAGCTGTTTCTCAACCCTGAGGAGAGGAGAGAGGGAAATTTGGGTGCCAGAATTTTCCACAATTCCTGCTCGGCCGCCGCTCCCTCCGCGACGTCTCGGAACATCCGAAGCGTCGCCGCGCTCTTGTCCGTTGATTTACATCTCAGCCATTACAATTTTAATTTCAGAAAAATACAAGGGAGAGCAGCAGGAGCCCACAAAGGATGCTCAGCAGAGCAGACATTCCTGAAAGGCCGTGGATTATCCCGAATTTCACGGCTTTTTTCCAAGGAGCTCATCACCATTCGACGCTCGCGCTCCCGCCGCCGCTCCGCGGACAAAGCAAACGATGATCAGCAGATACAGTGTGGGGGGGAAATTCATGTGGCAGCTTTACTGCCAAGTTATTTCTTGGGTTGTTTACTCATTGGAGCATTTTTCACTTGCAAAAAAGCTTCACGTGTTCCGGCACAAATATTTAATCTGCTGCGATTGCCGAGTGTGATCCTTGCTGCTTGTTCGGGGAATTTCATGTCCTGTCAAGGAGCTGAAGCAGGACAGAGGCACCAGCCTGGAAAATCCAACTGGAACCCCAAAATCTAAGTTATTAAATTCTTGGGAGTGGTGGTTGGGCTTTTCTTCTGCAAACCGTGCAGGCAGTGGAAAAGAAAATTAAATTAATCATAATTAATGTAGATTAATAATAATTAGTGTAGATTAATAATAATTTATGTAGATTCCCGCTGAAATCTGCCCATCTCAAAGCCCACCTGACTTAAAACTTCAACCTCGGCAGGCCTGAAATTTAGATTAGCTGGAAAAATTAAGAGTCTGTCACAAAACGCTTCAGGCTTCAGACAAGGACCTGGAGGGACAGGACACAGGGAATGGTTTCCCACTGCCAGAGGGCAGGGCTGGATGGGATAATGGGAAGGAATTCCTGGCTGGGAGGGTGGGGAGGCCCTGGAATAGAATTCCCAGAGAAGCTGTGGCTGCCCCTGGATCCCTGGAAGTGTCCAAGGTCAGGTTGGAGCAACCTGGTCCAGTGGAAGGTGTCCCTGCCCATGGAAAAGAAATGGAACCAGGTGACCTTCAAATATCCTTCCAGCTCAGCCCATTCCATGAATAGTAATCCAGGTTTTGGGCTTGCAGCTCTATCAGGAGCATCCCCTGATGCTTTTTGGGGGGTGGTCACAGCTCAGTATTATCTGAAATTCAGCTCTCCCAGATGTCCCCCATGTGATTCCTCCTCCTGGATGCTGCCTGGAAGTCGGGGCAAGATTGATAAATTTAAAATATTTATATTTTTGCTTGCTGGTTTTATCCTTCTGGTTATTTCTTCTGGGATGTCAGAGAATCCTGGACTGGTTTGGATGGGAAGGGACCTTAAAGCCCATCCAGTGCCACCCCCTGCCATGGGCAGGGACACCTCCCACTAGTCCAGGTTGCTCCAACCTGGCCTTGGACACTTCCAGGCAGGTTTCTTGTGCCCCTTTGGTGTCAGTGCAGCTTCCCCATTGCTGAGATTTCACTTTAATCCATTAAATGGAGCATGAAAAGCCCTGAAAAGGGGATTTGTGCCCATGTGACCTTTGGGAGCTCACCCTCCTCTTCCCCCTTTCTCCACGTGCCAGCCCCACAGCTGCTCTGATTTATCCTCCTCAAGGTCCTGGAGCAGAAAACAAGGGATTTTCTGGGAGAATCTGCTTTTTGACCCACCCCACAGGTGTTTTCAAGCCTTCAGTGCCAATTAAAACCACTGTTGATTTTAACCCAAATCACCTGAAAACCGATGGGAGACTCAGGAGCTGCAGCTGATCCTGGTTTTCTGTGGGAGGAGTTAAATTCAGGAGCTTTTCCAGTTGAATATTTAACATTTGCCCCCTGCAATTCTCTGTGATTAACACTCTGTAGACTGGGAGATCTGGATCACCCTAAAACTCCAACCTGGACCTCATTCCCAGTGAGTAAAAACATGAACATTCTCCCTGAATGAAAGTTTAATTTTATATGGAGTAGGATAAAAATAAGACATATATGATATATAATATAGATTAGAATTAAAATGTATTTATAGAGAACAGAGTAAAATTAGAATATCTATAACCCATGATATAGAAGTATTCTCTTTTATAAAATAGAAGTAGATTTTAATTTGTCTGACCCTTTCTCCATGTGCAGGGCTGCTAAATTTACAACCATCACCTAAAATATATAGATGCAATTTTTTTAAAGTTTAAATATTAGTGATTTATGCCTTTATAAATACACCTTTTTTTTTACTATCAGTCAGATTTTACTGTAATGCAAATATCCCTGAAACAGTTCTACCACAGGCAAGAATCTTCCCTTTTCCCTTTCTTCCCAAAGAAAGATTTTTAAGTATTTTTTAATACTCTCAGAAAAAGAAAAGGACCTCTGAAAACTATTTTATGAGGATTTTGGGGAAAGAAAAGAGAGATTTGAACAAAAGCTTGGGGCAGATTCTCTCACAATTCCCTCTCTGGGCACCTTCCCTGAGTATTGAGATGTTCCCTCCCTAAGGAATGTTTTCTGAGGGCTGGTGGTAATATGGATAATTTATGGTGGGTTTGGCTTTTAAAAAAATTACCTTTTAGAGTGTTTTTCAGGTGTGTTTTGTAAAAGGAATTATTGACAAACACTGTGTATGATGGATAGTCCCTTATCCATTTGTGGGTCAGGGCTTGGAGCAACCTGGGCTGGTGGGAGGTGTCCCTGCCCTTGGCAGGGGTGGCACTGGATGGGCTTTAAGGTCCCTTCCCACCCAAACCAGTCTGGAATTCTGTAAAACAGGGATTTCTTGGCATTCCAGGGGTGATTTTCTGGGCAAAGGGAGGGTTTGGGAATGCACAGCTCCAGGATGGCTTCACAGTCTGATTTTAATCTACCTGGAGATGTGCAAATGTTTTTTTTCTCTTTCTGGCCACTCTGGTTTCCCTGCAGCAAATCCATTCTCCAGGCCCCTCATTCCTGTGCCTGAGCTCCAGCTGGAAAATCCCTGTTGTCATTTCCAGGGGGATCCCAATCCTCGTGTGCTGGAGCTTCCCAAAGCTCTGCCCAGCCAGCCTGGGCTGCTCCGTGTCCTTGGGGCTCCACACCCAGCTCAGCTCCCAAGGACAACTGGGTGTGGGACTCCAGGCTAGAGTCCAGAAAGACAGAAATTTGGAAGTGTATTTTTGCAACCTGGTGACATTTAGGGAATCCCAGAATCCCAGACTGGTTTGGGTGGGAAGGGACCTTAAAAATGATCCAGTTCTACCCCCTTTCCATGGGCAGGGACTCCTTCCAGTGTCCCAGGTTGCTCCAACCTGGCCTTGGACACTTCCAGGGATGAGGCAGCCACAGGGATGGAACATTCATTTGAATTTTCTAGTTAAAAAACCTGAGCAAGATCCATAGGGACCGTTTAGAAGATTCCCTTTACTTCAAAAATGTTATTTGCTTGTTTCTTTCTCCCCTGAATCTTCCCCATTATCAGGATCTCTCTTTTTCCTTCACAATTTAGAGGCTGTATTTATTTTTTCCCACTTTTTTTAAGTACACATGCTTTTACTTCCCACAGGCCTCTGTGGGAATCAAGGGATTATCACATCCCCCAATCTCAGCTCTGCCACCAAACCCCTCATTAGTTGTCTTTAAATCATATTTCTGCCTTTCATTTTTGAGCCTTATTATCATTTATTTTTTTTTTAAATATGTGCACATTTAACTTTATATTTATCCAGGAAACTTCTGGTTTTAAACCTCTAAAAAAACAATACAGTCAGGGGTTGAGATGCTTCCATATCCATCCAGTTCTGGAAGCTGTTGGAGGCATTTTCATGCAAAGGGTCCTGGAATTTTGGGGGTTTGTCGGATTGCTCAGGGAGGATCCCCATGGATTGATCCCGGGAGAATCCCAGGGAGGATTCTCTGCCTGCAGAGCTCCCAAACCCTCTGCTTGGCACATCCTTTGCCACCCGAGGGGGTGGAGTGGGGAGTTTTGTTTGGCAGAGCTGGTTGAGCCCAGTCCCACAATCCCGGTTGTGTATTTCTCCAAACGCCTTGGATTTGCTCCCTGTTGGAGCAGGGATGCTCTCCAGCCCTTGCCATCCTTTGGCTCCTTTCAATTTAACGTTTTGGTGGTGTTTTGGTTTTTTACTGCATTAAAGAACACCGAGTCAGGACCTGGGAACACTTAAATTCCCTTTCATTTTAGTTGCACATGAAAATAACTCCCAGCAGAGCTGGAGGTGCCCGGAAGGAACAGCTGGAGGAGGGAGAGAGCTGGGAATAAGGGCTGTGGAGGGGTGGGAATGGTGTGGGGCTGTGCCAGCCCTGACATGAGCCCTGCAGTGCAATGAATTGAGCCAGCTTTTCCCAGCACGTTCCAGCATCCAGGGATCTGCTGGAGGCTCAAATTCCCGCTGCTGCTGCTTTTCCAGCTGCTCGTGGGTGGATCCTGGTTCTGCCTCAGCCTCCAGACAGAAACTGGCCAGGAGTTGTCCAAATAATGCAGGGCTGTGTTGCAAGGAAATATTCCCAATATTTGCCTTAACCCTGCTGTGCAATAACTTCTCTGGGGCTCTTCTTTGCAGTTATCCCTGGCTGTTCCATGGAATCCCAGGATGGTTTGGGTTGGAAGGGACCTTAAAGAGCATCTCATTAGTGGAAGGGACACCTCCCACTAGCCCAGGTTGCTCCAACCTGGCCTTGGACACTTCTAGGGATCCAGGGGCAGACACAGCTTCTCTGGGAATTCTTTTCCAGGGCCTCCCCACCCTCCCAGCCAGGAATTCCTTTCCAATATCCCACCTAAATCTACCCTCTTCCATCTTACAGCCATTCCCTGTGTCCTGTCCCTCCATGCCTTGTCCCCAATCCCTCTCCAGCTCTCCTGGAGCCCCTTCAGGCCCTGCCAGGGGCTCTCAGCTCTCCCTGGAGCCTTCTCTTCTCCAGGGGAACCCCCCCAGCTCTCCCAGCAGAGCTGCTCCATCCCTCTGCTCATCTTGGTGTGTCCTCTGGACTTGCTCCAACAAGTCCAAGTCCTTCCTGGGCATCCAGTTCTAGTGTGTTTTGACACCTGTATTAATGAACCATTGGGGTTTTCTCTTAGCAAAGCACACAAACCCCACTGCCAACAACCCAATCCCTAATCCCTGCTTTGAAACCCATAAAACACCCCCTGATGTGGCCTGGGAGGTTCAGGGCTGCCTCTGCTGCAAGTTGAAGAAATGCCACACGGTTTTCCTGAGGGGAATCTTCAGAGCCTGGGCACCATAGATCAGAGGAACAGGCAGAGAGACAGAAAATAAAACAAATAAATAAATAAATAACTCAAATGAGCTGCCTGGTTCAAACCTTCATTACCAGGCAGGATACAAATCCTAGCGAGGCACTTTCCCCTCACAGGCAAACATGCCCTCAATAACTTAAAAAAAATAAAAGGAAAGGAATGAAGAAAAGGCTGCCTTTTTGAGCTGGAATGACTCTGACTTTCCCCTGCACATCCCTCAGGCCATAAAATAATTTCCAGTGGGTTTCAATCAGGTCTGGGAAGTGGAACTCGCTTAAATCGTCTCGGCTGCGAGAGGCTTTTGAAGAGGTTGGTGGTTGGGAACTGTGCCAGGCTGGGAGGGTGAATTCCCACCTCCCACCTCGCCTGGTCCATCCTGGATCACTGCAGGGCACTGGGGCAGCCCCTGCCCACCCAGAGCCTCTCCCGGGAAACCGGGGGCAGGAAAAGGGGGAACGGCCTCGAGTCGCACCAGGGGAGGGTCAGGTTGGACACCAGGAGGGATTTCTCCATGGGAAGGGTGGCCAGGCCTTGGAAGGGGCTGCCCAGGCAGTGGTGGAGTGCCCAGCCCTGGAGGTGTTCAGGGAACAAATAGAAATGGGACTTCATGGTGTGGTTTAGTGGTTATGGTGGGATTCAGTCCAAGGCTGGACTTGATCTTGGAGGTCTTTCCCATCCTTGATGATCCTGAGGTGGTGGAGTCTCCTGAGACCTTCCTAAATGATGTCACCCAACCTGATTTATCACTCCCTCCTCTTGTTTTCTGGGCTGCAAATTCGACCCCAAGAGTAACCAGAGGTCTCTCCTTCTCCAGAGGAACCAACCCCTAAATTGAGGCCACGAGGTGACCATCGTTGTGGTCCTTATTCAGGGTTGGACTCTGATCCCTGTGGGTCCCTCCCGGCTCTGGGTGTTCCGTGGTTACTGTTGGTTTCTGTGGAATAGGTTGTTGATAACATTCCCTGCTGGGTGAATTCAATCAAAAGTGGCCACAAAAAACAAGAGGAACCAAGCAGAGGCATCAGGTTTTTCTATTTATTCCTGTTGCTGGAGCTGGGAGAGAGAGAGAGAAAAACTAATTATTGGCTTAGGCTGGGATGCAAATTGGAGAAACCAAAGCAGCAGGTGAAGCCTCTCCTCAAGGCCATGGAGTGAAAATAAATTCACTTATTATTGTTTTCTACTTAAAACCCCCACAATAAAGAGCAGGATACGACACTCTCCACGGAGAGGTTTAAAACAAACAAACATTCCTTGCTGTCATTTCTCTTGATAGCAGGAGAAACCTTCCTTTGCCACTTTATTCCTTGAGACACGAATGTGCTTAGGCTCCCCAAAAATTCATTAAACATTAATACAGAGCCTGTTTTAACTTCAGCCCATTTGCTTCCCAGAGATAATTGTTTAAGAGAATGAACCCAAGGCCCTCTGTGGTATTTTTTTTTTCTTCTGTGTGTTTTTCAAAAAAAAAAAAAAAAAAAAAAAAAAATGAACACTGGAATCAGGAAAGATGGGAATGAGGAGGGAAAAGTAAATTAAATCAAATTGCTGAAGCCTGGAGGAAGAGCTGATGCAAATGAATTAAACACATATAGGTTGTAAACAGCTCCAGTTTCCTCCCGAGCATCGTTTCTCTCAGAAGATGCCCGAGATGAGCATCTTGGAAGTCACTATTTTATAAAAACAACAGCAACCAACAAAGAAAAACAAGCCCTTAGTTGTGTGCATTGTGGGTTTTATCATCCCTTCCCTTTCCCATTAAAGTTATTACCTGCAAAAGTGTAATTCTGAAACGAGCAGCCCGAGTTAATTTTCTCTTTCTGTCACTGGGTATCATCAGTTCCTGGATAGATGGAAATTCGGGGCTTTAAAGACTCTTTTGACCTTAAAGGCAGGGGGAACTTTCATTTAAAAGCTATTTATAAGGCTAAAGTATCTTATAAGTAAATAAAGCAGGGGAAGAAGAGAGAGGGGATTGAATACCAATCTGGGCTGAAAGTCGTTAAGGCAGAGCTGCCGTGGGGAGGTGAAACATTCCCTGGATTTGGAGCATTAAATGGAAGCAGCAAAGGAAACAGAGCAGGGAACAGTTATTACCAAGTGCAGACAAGTTTTGGGATGTTCAAACACTAAATAGGTTTATCAGTCGTGGGAGCAAATGCCAGCAAAACCAGCCATTAAATCTTCCAGAAGGTTCCCATCCCGAAGCTCCCTGTGCTCTCCCTCAGCCTCGGGAGCTCAGAGCAGGATGTGGGGGCAGGAGGAGCTTCATTCCTGCACTTTGAGCATCCTGAGGTGTTATTTTATAATTGTTTGATGCCTGGCTCAATTTGCCCTGGATTTAAAGATGTGTTTTGGTGCTGGCTGGGAGGGTAAAGGCAATAGGGAGGTCATGGATATGGAATTATTCGGCTGAAATGGGAAAAAAAAAACCTGGAGAGCTTCTGTGTGAGGGTGGGAAAATGACTGGCAAATAGGAAATATTAGTGAATTTGATGGGTAATTTCTCTGCTATCCATTCCCTTGGGAAGCATTTAGGATAAGGTGGATTTGTTGTACAGTGAGGGCAGGTGGAGCCACTGTTGGGTTGTGTTGAAATGACAAACATGAGGCTGGAAACTCATGGAATCTTCTTCCAAATTTATCCTCTTTTTTATTTTGTATTTTTTATTCTATACCTGAGCTCAAAGAACAGTCAGGCTGTGATGAAATTCTCTGCTGACGCCAAACTGGGGGATGTTATTGATAGAAAGGGGTATGTGGTATCAAGGATTTGGGATTGGGTATGGAATTATCTTGGCTGAAATGGGAAAAGAACCTGGAAATCTTCTGTGTGAGGGTGGGAAAATGACTGGCAAATAGGAAATATTAGTGAATTTGATTGGTAATTTCTCTGCTATCCATTCCCTTGGGAAACTCTTAGTGAAGCAGGATAAGGTGGATTTGTTGTATAGTGAGGGCAGGTTGGGTTGTGTTGAAAGGACAAACACGAGGCTGGAAACTCATGGGATTTTCTTCCAAATTCATCCTCTTTTGTATTTTGTATGTTTTACTCTGTACTTGAGCTCAAAGAACAGTCAGGCTGTGATGAAATTCTCTGCTGACACCAAACTGGGGGATATTATTGACAGAAAAGTGTGTGTGGTGTTGAGGATTTGGGATTGGGTATGGAATTATCTTGGCTGAAATGGGAAAAGAGCCTGGAGAGCTTCTGTGTGAGGGTGGGAAAATGACTGGCAAATAGGAAATATTAGTGAATTTGATTGGTAATTTCTCTGATCTCCATTCCCTTGGGAAACTCTTAGTGAAGCAGGATAAGGTGGATTTGTTGTACAAGCGAGGGCAGGTTGGGTTGTGTTGAAAGGACAAACATGAGGCTGGAAACTCGTGGGATTTTCTTCCAAATTTATCCTCTTTTGTATTTTTTATGTTTTTCATTCTGTAGCTGAGCTCAAAGAACAGTCAGGCTGTGATGAAATTCTCTGCTGACACCAAATTGGGGGATATTATTGATAGGAAAAGGTGTTTGGTATTGAAAATTTAGGATTTCTGGGCTTTCATTTCCAGTTTGCTGTGGCTGTGCTGCAGTTCCTGCACCAGTTAAAATTCTGGCTTCAAAACTCCTGCAAAGCCACTGTGACATTTCATCCACGAGGAGGAAAAGCCCAGCTGGGCTCCATGGGGTTTTCCAATGGGAGTTTTCAAATATTCTTGTCTTCACTGATCATTTTTTTTGGATAATTTTGAATAGTGGACAATTGGATGCTGGATCTTGGATCATGACACAAGATAAAAGCTGATTATTGCCACGAGCTCCAAAGACAACTGGATGTTTGGAGCTTTGAGCAACGTTGTCTTAATCTGACAGCCTCCAAAATTCACTTTAATTTCCTGTCCTCTGTGTTTAGCTCAACTCTTGTCTGAGCAAGATATGGAGAGCACAGTCCATGTGCAAGTTGGTTCCTAATTTCCAGGAGCTGAGGGTGTGTGGTTACAGCTTCCATGATATAGGGAATTAAATATCCAGGAGTCTGAGTTAATTACACTTGTGATGGAGAGAACAACCAGTGGAGAACATGAGAATAAGATGCTCTTGGAGAGAGAATGGAGAGAAAGAAGAACTTCTGTGAAAAGAGCATGGCATGGACTCTCTGAGGGTTGTTCTCTCTCAGAGCTCACATAGGTTTCTCTATTTTTATATTTTATATCTTTAAAACAGCTCTTTAAATGTGGATACAAAGATTCCTGGGTCTTATTGGCACAGGGGGATTTCAGGATTTCTTCCTTCTCGTGGCTTATAAAGTGAGCTGAGTCTTTTAAAGAGCCACAACGTCCTGTCCCTCCCTGTTTTGCATCCCATTGTGCATTCCAGGGGTGTTCCCAGCTCTAAAATCTGTGCTGACAGGAGCTGAGTGCCAACATTATTCTGTCCAAGTTGCCCTTTTCCTCCTGCCATGATGAAGTTATCAGAAGGCAAATGAGAGGGGGAGGTTGGGTTTGTGCATACAATGGCTGTGGGTTATATTTTATTTAGTTTGCGTTTTGCTGGAATCAAAAGTCTGTCAGAGTTTGTAGCTGCAAATCTCAATGATTGAAAATGAGGTTTAATTCGAGTTATGGGAAAACAGCCCGTTCCAGTTATGGGAAAATGACCCATTCTGGGCTTACTGGAATGTCACAGCTGCCACCTGAAGGGATAAAAAAAGATGAATATGTGATTATATGTTTGTGATGATGTATTTGTTGGAGCCTGAAGGCAGTGCTGGGGTGAGGGGTGGGGGGTGTCTGTGCCACTCCATCGATCCATCTCCTGCCACTGCAGGATTTAGAGGATCACAGGATGTCCTGAGCTGGAAGGGACCCCCAGGGATAATCCAAGTCCAACCCCTGGCCCTGCCCAGGACACCCCAACAATCCCCCCCCTGTGCCCCAGAGGATCATCCAAACCCTCCTGGAGCTCTGGCAGCCTTGGGGCCGTGCCCACTGCCCTGGGCAGCCTGGGCAGTGCCAACCACCCTCTGGGGGGAAGAACTTCAGTTGCTCTTCAACTCAAATGACACTTGATAGAAATATTTGGATTCTCATTTGCTGTGGAGAGGAATCACAGAGAACATCCAACAGCACGGAGAAGTTGTGGCTACCCCATCCCTGGAAGTGTTTGAACAGGTTGGATGGGGCTTGGAGCAACCTGGGCTAGTGGAAGGTGTCCCTGCCCATGGCAGGGGGGGCAATGAGATGGGCTTGAAGGTCCCTTCCAACCCAAACCATTGTATGGTTCAGTGTCTGCTCCAGAATCAACTTCACAGAATCCCAGCATATGCTGAGCTGGAAGGGACCCCCAAGGCCCATCCAGTCCAAGCCCTGGCCCTGCCCAGGACACCCCAACAATCCCCCCCTGTCCTTCAGAGCGTTGTCCAAACCCTCCTGGAGCTCTGGCAGCCTTGGGGCCGTGCCCACAATTTCCACACTGAGCACAGAATCACCTCCTCAGCTGCCTGCAGGGTCTTTGTTCCTTCTGCACCTCATCTCAACCAAGCCAGAGAACCCCAGACTGGTTTGGGTTGGAAGGGACCTTCAAGACCATCTCACTCCCACCCCCTGCCATGGGGAGAGACACCTTCCACTAGCCCAGGTTGCTCCAAGCCCCATCCAAGCCAAGCCAAGGCTTTTGTGTGTTTTTCTGTAGTGAGCAGTGACAGGACCCAGGGATTGTCTGAAGTTGTGTCAGGAGAGGTTTAGGTTGGATCTCAGGGAAAGGATCTTTTCCAGAGGGTAGTTGGCACTGCCCAGGCTCCCCAGGGCAGTGGGCACGGCCCCAAGGCTGCCAGAGCTCCAGGAGGGTTTGGACAATGCCCTGAGGGACAGGGTGGGATTGTTGGGGTGTCCTGGGCAGGGTCGGGGGTTGGATTTTGATCCTTGTGAGTCCCCTCCAGCTCAGGCCGTTCCATGTTTCTGTGATTCTCACCTTTTCCCTTCCACTCTGTCCCATCTGTTGGAGCCTGTGGTTCCTCTGGGAGGTTTGGAGGGGCTGAGCCTCCTGGTCTCACAGGCAGGGACCTCTTCTGCCTCTCAAGCCAAGACATCAGTGTCCTGGAGTGCTCAGTGTTGAGAAGCAGGACATGTCCAAGTGGGTTCCTGGTTTCCAGCTGCTGAGGGAACGTGGTCTCAGCTTCTGTTCTGCAGGGAAATAAACAGCAGGTCTGAAGGTTATTGGTGTTTGTGATGGAGACACAACCAGTGGAGATGAGTCAGGAATAACGGGAGGATAAAATGCTCTTGGAGAGAGAGTGGTAAAGAAGAACTCCTGGAAGGAGCATGGAATGGAGTCTCTAAAGATAAGAATCCCAGAATCACCCAGGCTGGAAAAGACCTCTGGGATCATCCAGTCCAACCTGTGGCAGGCTGTTCAAGCCTGAAGAAGAGGAGGCTCAGGGGAGACCTCCTCACTCTCTGCAACTCCCTGCCAGGAGGGGGGAGCCGGGGGGGGTTGGTCTCTTTTCCCAGGCAACTCTCAGCAAGACAAGAGGGCTGGGTCTGCAGCTGGGCCAGGGGAGGGGGAGGTTGGAGATCAGGAAGAATTTCTTTGCAGAGAGGGTGCTGAGCCATTGGAATGGGCTGCCCAGGGAAGGGGGGGATTCTCCGTCCCTGGAGGTGTTTAAGGACAGACTGGATGTGGCATCAGTGCCATGGGCTGGGAACCACGGCGGGGTTGGATCAAGGGTTGGACTGGATGATCTCGGAGGTCCCTTCCAACCCAGCTGATTCTGGGATTCTGTGATGTTCAAACCCTTGAAGGAGAAACATTAAACAATTCTTCTGGAATTTGACACAGAGGGGTGGGGAGCTAAAAGTTCTGCTCTAAAGCGTTAAAAAGCTGCATTAAAGCCTCTATGATGTGCATTTAATCCTCATTCCTGTCCCCCACAGACCCCCCGGCCGTGGAGCCGACGTTCCTGGAGATCCGGCAGGGCCAGGGCCGGAGCGTCACCATGAGCTGCCGGGTGCTGAGGGCCTATCCCACCCGGGTGCTGACCTACGAGTGGCGCCTGGGCACGAAGCTGCTGCGCACGGGGCAGTTCGACGTGCAGGACTCCACGGATTACACCGTGGGCAGCCTGGCCAGGGACACCTATGGCCTCTACAACTGCAACATCATCAACGAGGCGGGCGCCGGGCGCTGCAGCTTCCTCGTCACAGGTGGGTGCAGGGCAGGGAGGTGGTGGGGGGGTGGGATCACAGGGTCACAGCATGTGCTGAGTTGGAGGGGACCCACAAGGATCATCCAGTTCGACCCCTGGCCCTGCCCAGGACACCCCAACAATCCCTCCCTGTGCCCCAGAGGATCATCCAAACCCTCCTGGAGCTCTGGCAGCCTTGGGGCCGTGCCCACTGCCCTGGGCAGCCTGGGCAGTGCCAACCACCCTCTGGGAGAAAAACCTTTCCCTGAGATCCAACCTGATCCTCCCTGGTACAGCTCCAGCCCTTCCCTGGGTGCTGTCCCTGGTCCCCCCAGAGCAGAGCTCAGTCCCTGCCCCTCCTCTTCCCTTCCTGAGGGAGTTGGAACTGCAGTGAGGTCTCCCCTCAGTCTCCTCTCCTCCAGCTGAACACACCAAGTGCCCTCAGTGTCCTCACACGGCTTCAAATCCAGGCCCTTCCCCATCTTTGTCTCCCTCCTTTGGATGCTCTCTAAGAGCTTTAAATCTTTCCTATACTGAGTACCTCTACTCCTTTTTCAACTGAAGGATTGCCAGAAAGATCCTTCCAAGTAGAATCCCAGCTTAAGACATCAAGTTTGGACTGTGGTCGGTAACAAAATGGGAGATTTAGCTCGTTTTCGGGGTTTCAGGATAAAAGTTTCTCTGTGCAAGATGTAAACCTCCCTTCTCTGTGGGATCTGTCGGCGTGGTTTTGAGGGAGGCCTGAGAGAGTCATCAGGCAGCAAAACTCCTGTATTTGAAGTTTGTAGTGAGGCTCGAATTCCGTGGAGCTCGGAGAGCAGGGTGGGCAGATCACAGGCTCCGACGGCTTCGAGCTCCTCGAGAACAGAGGAGTTGTTGGAGTTTGTTCCCTGTCTCAAAAAGCAAAAGGAACTTTGTGAAGTCAGAACACGAGATCAGAGTCCTGCACATCCTCCCCCCTCCCCGATCCATAATTAATGGATAATTAATGTGCTGGATGGAGACGAACTTTGGGTGGCTTTTATCTTCGGTGTCTCAGATCTGGATGGCAAAGGGGGGGGTTACACAGGCAAGGCTTGATTTTTCCTCTCAGCTGTTGTGGTTGGAGAACTCAGCTGCCTGACCCTGCAGGACCCTGACCCTGCAGGACCCTGACCCTGCAGCAGATGTTGTGCCCAAGCTGAGGTTCCTCTGGCTCCTGGAATAATAGCAGGTGTAGGTTCCCTGTTTCTCTAGGCTGGTTTTCCTGGTGTTTTTTAGAATCACTGGAGGATAAAAAGCATTTCTGTCAAGTGAAGCATCTCCTCCCAAGTTCTTCTCCTCACCACCTCTGACCTGTGGTGGGTCAGGAACCCCCTGTCCCTGTGCACCAACTGGGAGAGGTATCCAAGCTCCTCAGGGTGGGATGTCTTTGGAGCTCAGCAGGAGCAGCCTCTGATGTCTCCAAGGCCAGGTTGGACAGAGCTTGGAGAAACCTGGTCTAGGAAAAGATGTCCTATGGCAGGGGATTGGAATGAGATGCTTTTGAAGGTCCCTTCCAACCCAAACCAGTCTCTGTGTCAGAGCAACAGCCCTATTCCAGCTCCAAATCCCCCTGGCAGCAGCTTGGAAAGGAATGATGGGAGAAGAAACCAAGAGAAAAGAAATTTAGAGGAGGAATTTCACAGAAGGAAAGGTGTCCTGTGGCTGTTGGGATTTTATTCTTCTTTACCAGTTTGGCTCCAGTCACAATTAGATCTAATTTTGGGGGCAGCTCCTTGAACCCTGTCAGAGGAAAATGGATGTGACTTTTCCAGCTTCACTGCTCCCAGAATCCAGGGATTTGATGGAAGAGCTGTAGGGCACCTCCCAGGGATCCTGCTCTCAGGGTGGACCTTCCATACCCATCTGCCCTGGGAGCAAAGGAAACTACCTGGTTTAGCTCCTCAGGTGGGGCTTTTCCAGCCAAATCCAGTTCAGTAGGAAAAAATCGGAGGCTTTTTTCCTTTTTTTGGACTTGTCTCAATCCCTGGAAGTGGCCAAGGCCAGGTTGGAGCAACCTGGGCTGGTGGGACGTGTCCCTGCCCATGGCAGGGGGTGGAACCTTGAGGATTTGGGGTCCCTTCTGACCCAAATCGCTTTGGGATTTTAGGAATGGCATTTCTTTGGCGGGAATTTTGTGGAGCCAATGGCACAGGGAACACTTCACCCCAAGGCCTGAGGGCTCTGCTGCTTCCAAATGTCACCAAGTATTTGGTACCTGGGGGCATTTTCACGTCCAAACAACTTCTCCACGTCTTTGGAGTTTAATCCCAAAGGTGGCTTGGAAAGAAACCAAAGAAAGTCTTTTTTTTTTTTCTCAAATTCAATTTATTATCCATCACACTTTGGACCCAAAACTGTGGAAACTCAGTGAAAGGCAATTATTTTGAGAAGACTGGGGTGGTGTGAGTGGCTGCTGTGATTTTTTTTAACCAAAGCCACGGGACTGAAAATTACAGCTAAAATGTAATTTATGAGCTTCTCATTTGGAGTTAATCCCACCCTGCTAATTTATCCTGAATTTGTCCTGTGTTAAGGAACCTGGAAGTAGCACTTTGGTGCTTTTTCTCAGGCTTTAAAGGTTAAAGCCAATGTCTTTAGTAAATGTATTCTTTGGAGTGGAACTGCTCTGAGAGCAGCAGCTCCACTCTGGTCCCAGCTCTCATCACAACAGATGAAGTCAAAGCACTGGGGAACCGAAAACGTGGAAGAAAAATGATGAAATGGTTAAAAAAGAGACTCAGATTTCACTGGGAATGAGAACAGAGCAAAGAAATTGGTCAATTCTTCGACAGCTGCGCGGGAGGGAAAAAAAAAAAAAAAAAAGCCAAATAAATAACTCCGAGGAAGGAATAATAAAAAGCCAAATAAATAACTCCGAGGCAGGAACCTGATGAGAGGAGAGAGCTTTTATTTTGGGTGGAATAATGGGTTGTTGAAACCCGTTTTTAGTTGGGTTTATTTCTAGTTTTTTTCCGTGTAGCTGCGCTGGGGCTGCACAGAAACATTGGTATGCTGAGGGAAAGGGTTTTCAGGGCAGTACTAAAAGCAGCCAGGATTGAAAGATTTATGCTGACCCCAGAGCTTGAAAAACCTCTTTTTTTTTTTTTTTTTTTTTTTTTTTTTTACTGTATTTGTATTTTCAGCCAGATTTGAGAAGAACTGAAAGCACAAAAATAAATCACACGTGAAAAAGGGGGTTAATTTCTCCTGGCTGGGCCGACGTGAGGCAGATGTAACCTGCCACTGGCTTAAAAATAAATAAGAAGTGACAAGGCAAATTGTGTTTGTGGGAAAGCAAAGTGGAGTTCATGCTCCTCACAGCTTCACTCCCTCTGTATTTTATTCAGGGGTTGATGGCAGGGATCAGATCCGAGGAGCAGCAAAAAGTACATTTCAGGCAGTGTCTCCTTAAAACCCTGGGAGCAAAATAGATCAAAATCGAGGCAGCAAAAGTCAGGAGGGGCAGTGAGGGCTGGGAAAGCTCCCCGTGGGTGGAGGGAAGGTTTGGGTGCTGGAGAAGGGAAGAACCAGGGAGGTTCTTCCAGAACAACACAGAACCAATATTTCAAAGGGTCCTCCCTCCGTGGTGGGATCAAAACTCAGCTGGTAAAATTAAATTCATCAGCTTCATGCCATTAGCAGCTTGTTTAGGACTAGTGGGTTAGGATTAATTGAAATTAAATTAAATATTATATATAGAGCCCTGCCCAAACAGCACCATCAGCTGTGGACAGACAGATCTGCTGCTGGAACTCCAGGAAGGAATCACACATGGATATGTGGATCCAGCCCTGATTAAACAGCTGCAAGAATTTAATGCTCATGAAACAAAATATTGTCTCTCTTACCTAAGAAAAAGACCTCTTTGGGCACAACTTTGGTCAGAAATCAGCCCCAGAACAGCAAAGAACCAGGGAGGTTCTTCCAGAACAACACAGAACTAATATTACAAAGGGTCTTCGCTCTGTGGTGGGATCAAAACTCAGCTGGTAAAATTAAATTCATCAACTGAAAGCCATTAGGAGCTTGTTTAGGATTAGTGGGTTAGGATTAATTGAAATTAAATAAATCAATTTAAATATTATATATAGAGCCCTGCCCAAACAGCACCATCAACTATGGACAGACAGATCTGCTGCTGGAACTCCAGGAAGGAATCACAAATGGATATGTGGATCCAGCCCTGATTAAACAGCTGCAAGAATTTAATGCTCATGAAACAAAATATTGTCTCTCTTACCTAAAAAAAGACCTCTTTGGGCACAACTTTGGTGAGAAATTCAGCCCCAGGCAGCCCCAGAACAGCAAAGAACCAGAGAGGTTCTTCCTCCTCGGAGGTTCCTCCAGGATGGACCTGAGCCCTCCCTGCTTCTGGGAAGACCTTTTTCCTGGTGACTTCACCTTCCTCAAGGCAGGGAAGTTTGTTTTCCAGGTTCCCAGTGTGGCAAAGGTGGATGGAGTGAGTGGAGTGAGCCCTGTGTTGGTGCCAGGAGGGCTGGAGCCACGGCAGGGCCGGGGGAACGTCGGCGACGAGCGACGGGACGAGGGCAAACGGCCTCGAGTCGCTCCAGGAGAGGTTTGGGTTGGATATCAGGGGAAAATTCCTCATGGAAAGGGTTGTCAAGCGTTGGAACAGGCTGCCCAGGGAGGTAGTGGAGTCAGAATCCCTGGAATTGTCCAGAACATGTGTGGGTGTGGCACTTGAGGCCGTGGTTTGGTGGTGCTGGACGATGGTTGGACTTGAGGATCCCGAAGGTCTTTTCCAACCCCAACAATTCCAGGATTCTCTGTGTGCCTGAGGGGCCATTTAGGATTAAGATTCCCCAGAACTGAGGTTACTTGACAATATTTATCTTCCTGATAATGTTTATCTTCAGTAGCTTATGACTCAGGCAAGTTTGAACCACTTGCACTGAAATTTACTGTTCTTGGACTGAATTTCTCACCAAAGTTGTGCCCAAAGAGGGGTTTTTTTTGGGTGAGAGAGACAATATTTTGTTTCATGAGCATTAAATTCTTGCAGCTGTTTAATCAGGGCTGGATCCACATATCCATTTGTGATTCCTTCCTGGAGTTCCAGCAGCAGATCTGTCTGTCCATAGTTGATGGTGCTGTTTGGGCAGAGCTATATATAATATTTAAATTGATTTATTTAATTTCAATTAATCCTAACCCACTAGCCCTAAACAAGCTTCTAATGGCATTGAGTTGATGGAATAAATTTTACCAGCTGAGTTTTGATCCCACCACGGAGCAAAGACCCTTTGGAATATTGGTTCTGTGTTGTTCTGGTTTTTGTGGAATATTTTC
>NW_024104887.1:1323167-1347737 GCF_003945595.2 Pipra filicauda | reverse complement strand
TTTTTTTTTTTTTTTTTTTTTTTTTTTTTTTATGTTCCTCCTCTCCACCTTTATGAATAAAGGTGTCAAAGTGTGTCAACATGAGCATTTAGTTTGAACCAGGAGCATTTTTGGGAAGCGAATCTCCCGTGTGTCCCCACCGTGGGACCTTGGGTTGGATCTCCAGCAAACTCTCAGGTCTAACTCTACATAAACTGGGCTATTTTGGGCAGGCCCCAAGCCTGAGGGAAGTCCAGAACTCTGCTGATTTTCTTCAACCACGACCCCCCGACATTCATCTCAAAGTTATCCTAAAATATATTGGGGAGTGTGCCCCAAATTCCAACGTGGACATCGTCTTCTTGGCACCAGATGTTTTCTGCTGACACTGTTGATAAGGATGTTATTTTCTCAATAGGACTATTGAGACATTATTTTCTCCTATTTATTTATTTCTAGAAAAGGCCCTAAAAGCCCCACCAGCTTTGTTTTCATTTCCAAACTCTTCTCTCAAGAGCTCTGAGTTTGGCTGAGGTGTCTTAGCAAGCCCAAAACTACTCCAAACATTGTTCCCCTTGCCAGTCATGACATCCCCGCTGCCGTGTGTCAACGGGAGAGGAAGTCAAATAAATTTTTGGGGCTAAAAATCTCAGTCAGGTGATGATTTCCTACAAACATCAGTCCTGGGGCTGCGCTCGCTCTGTTTTGATGCAGGGTTCTATTTTTGGCTGCACAAAAGGGAAGCAAAGAGCACCAAATGGGTTTTCATCTGCACGTTAATTGTTGGTGTAGCTCAGTTTGGCAGCTGAAGGACTTAATTGCTGTCGAGTTTGTTCCTCTTGCCTGGCTCAGTGTTGTGTCTTCTCCCCCCTCTGCTCCACAGCCTGCAAGTGCAACGGCCACGCGTCCGTCTGCAACACCAACACCGGCAAGTGCTTCTGCACCACCAAGGGGATAAAAGGAGATGAGTGTCAGCTGTGAGTTTGTTTCTTTGTTGTTTGAAATCAGAAAGTCGTGCTGGTCCCACCGTGGAACACCCCCTGTCCCAGCATGGAACCCCCTTGTCCCACCATGGAACTCCTCCCTGTCCCACCATGGAACCCCCCCTGTCCCACCAAGGAACCCCCTTGTCCCAGCATGGAATCCCCTTGTCCCACCAAGGAACCCCTTCTGCCTCATAATGGAACCCCCCTGTCCCACCATAGAACAATCTTGTCCCACCAAGGAACCTCCCTCTTGTCCCACCATGAAACAATCTTGTCTCACCGTGGAACAATCCCTGTCCTACCATGGAACCCCCTTGTCCCACAATGGAACCCTCTTGTCCCACCATGAAACAATCTTGTCCCACCATGGAACCCCCCTATGCCACCATGGAACCCTCCCTGTCCCACCATGGAACCCCCTTGTCCCTCCAAGTCACCCCCCTGTCCCACCATGGAATCCCCCCCTTTTCCCAGCATGGAACCCCCCTGTTTCTTCCTGGTGCTGTTCCTGGTGTCTCTGCTCATCTCTCCCTGCTGATGGTTCAGTGACTGCTCTGAGGGTGCAGCCAGCTGGGCTTCCCCTGGGGGCTGTCTGGAAGGATCCTGAAGAATTCCATTTTTAAGAACGTTTCAGCTGGGAATGTTACACGGAAAGGATGGAAAAGTGAAGTGCCCACCCCCCAAACTGTACATGGAATCACAGCATGGTTTGGGTTGGAAGGGACCTTAAAGATCATCTCATTCCATGAGATGGGTCATTCCATGAGCCATGGGCAGGGACACCTCCCACTATCCCAAGTTGCTCCGACCTGACCTTGGACACTTCCAGGGATCCAGGGGCAGCCACAGCTTCTCTGTCCAACCTGGGGCAGGGCTCCCCACCATCACAGACAACAATCCTAACCCTGCCCTCTGGCAGTGGGAAGCCATTCCCTGTGTCCTGTCCCTCCACGCCTTGTCCCCAGTCCCTCTCCAGCTCTCCTGGAGCCCCTTCAGGCCCTGCCAGGGGCTCTCAGCTCTCCCTGGAGCCTTCTCTTCTCCAGGGGAACCCCCCCAGCTCTCCCAGCCTGGCTCCAGAGCAGAGGGGTTCCAGCCCTGGCAGCATCTCCGGGGCCTCCTCTGGACTGGCTCCACATTTTTTTCTCCCTCAGTAGTTCCTCTTTAATTGGGGGATTTTACTGCCTGTGCTCCCTGGGCTGGGCGAGCGTAAATATCCCTGAAAATGAGCCTTTGACATTCAGGCGGTTTAATG
Source organism: Pipra filicauda (assembly GCF_003945595.2). Taxonomy (NCBI): domain Eukaryota; kingdom Metazoa; phylum Chordata; class Aves; order Passeriformes; family Pipridae; genus Pipra; species Pipra filicauda. Next base: position 1,345,520 of record NW_024104887.1, on the reverse strand, counting down.
GAGCGGTTTTACAGCAACAAATTTGCTGGAGGTTTCTCTGTAACGAAACAGAAATGCTTTTAGTGCAATGTTAGTGGAAATAATTTAATTCCAAAGGATTTCATTGCCAGGTTTATTTTTGAGGGCGTCGCTCGCGCGAGCGAACTTTTGTCAGAGAGATCCTGGAATAGCCATAAATGTAAATGGGAATTAGTTTTTGACTGAGCTAATCCAGTTCCATGCTTTGTGAAGAGCTAATAAATACCTTCCAAGTGGATACAAAGGTTGATATCCAGAATTTTGTGTTTCATTTTTTATTCTGTACAAGTTTGACTCGCAGAGAACGTGGAATTTCGAGCCCAGCACAGCTCAGGCATTGATCTTTAATCATTGCTGTTATCAGCACAGGTTGTGTTTTCTGATATTTTAGTGGCTGGGAATAAATAAAACTACCAAAAAAAAACAAACAAAAAAACCCCAATTTATTAAAAAATGTGTTTTCTTTTTTAGGTGTGAAGTCGAAAACAGATATCAGGGAAATCCTCTCAAAGGAACGTGTTACTGTGAGTACCTCTGGGATTGTATTTGCAGATAAAAAATGTGCTTGAAGTTTAAAATACTTTGTTTCAGTTGTCTTAGCCTGTGTTTAAAATATGGGGGATTAAGGGAAGGACTGAAAAACAGCTCGAAAAAAGCTTAATTTTTCTGAAAAGTATTGTTTAAAGAGAATGAAAATGCTTTTCTTGATAAGGTCCGTGTGATGATTGGATTGTTTGAACAAAGTTTTGGATGTTTCTCACGTGACTGAGATGAAATCTGGTCTTTTGGAGAACACTCTCAAATAGATAAAACCCAAAGAATTTTTATAAGTGCAAAATGCTCTTTATTTTAAATTCTGATCCTTGTTAAAACGGGCTTCAGAACTGCCACGTTTCCTCGGAATGGAACAGTTGGATTCCCGTGCAATTCCAGAAGATCCTTTGCCAAGACTCGACTTACTTGGTGGAAACTCTCCAGGTTGTGTTTGCAAATATTAGCAATGAGCAGCAGCCTGGCAGGGGTGGAGAGATGGAATCTTGAATTCCATGGAGTCACCAACAGTGGGTTTGTCCAGCACAGAAATGCTCAACGGGCAGGTTTTGGCTAATTTGGGTTCTCCTCATGTGGCCAAACGAGGGCATTGGTGGCTCCTCATGACAATCTCCGTGCAAGGATGACCAGATTCGTTGCAGGGTTGGTAAAATGGACAAAAAAACAGGGAAAAGGCAGAATATTCCAACTCTTGCAGGAAGAATCTTGTGCTGTACAGATCCAGCCTGGCTTGGTTTCATTCCTTGAAGATTTCCTGGTGCTCCACTGTGGATAGACATCAGGTTGTCTGGCTTTCTCTATCCACAGGGGATCTCCAGGAGGCAGAGAGAGAAAAGTAGCACCTGGTGTATAATTTCCTATTCCTCATTGCTTGGAATGTTCTTGCACAGCTTCAGGAATGTGGACAAGTCAGAATATGGTGTTCAAGTCATAATAAATGTCAGCATAAATAAGGATGCTGAGACTGGTAGATGCATCCCCAAAACTGGCTGTTGATTATCCCCCAGCCCAAGCAAACATGAGCATGGAAGGACATCCAGGCAGACCAAAAACTGCTCCTGGAATGCCTGGGTGGGATGTATTCCAGGCAAGATGGGAGCTGAATCCATCAACAACCAGCTGCTCTGTAAAAATCCTCCCAGTAAAGTCCACTGATGCACAGAAACTTGTCGTGGGGGGAACTTTGTCCCCTGCCAAGTGGGAATTGCACATCCCTTTAATTTTCCTGCTGTCCCTTTAGAACATGGAGGTGTTGCAGGCTGGAAAAGTCAATATCTTGGCACATTTTTTACAGTGTGTTTTTACAATATTTAGGCATGAGCTTCCATTCAGAGCAGCTCTTGGCTGGCAAATCTGAGCCACCTCTTTCCCCCTCCAGGGTTTTTTGTCCCTTGTGTGGCATCATACACAGACTGGGGGTCGTTCCTGACAGCGTGGTGGCTCCTAGTTGTCCAAAAATCCCTTCAGTGCCATCATGCCTTGCTCTGCAGGAGTTGTTTTATTCCAGGAGGTGGGATAACCGTGTCCCTGTGTTTCTTACAGACACTCTCCTCATCGACTATCAGTTCACCTTCAGCCTGTCCCAGGAGGACGATCGTTACTACACCGCAATCAACTTTGTGGCCACGCCTGAAGAGGTGCATTTTCCACTTTTCCCTTTCAGCTTCGTCCCTTGGGGGTCCCTCTTCTCTCCTCCTGGCCGTGGAAGCTGTGGATTGTCACGGCTCCGGGGGTCTCCAGGTGTAGGCTGGTCACGTGGAAGGTGTTTCCAACCTCCACGGAGCAACCGGAGCTTTATGGCCTGGCCTTGGCTGTGCAGTCCCAAATTTTCGTGGGAAAAATTTCATAAGGATCCACAGTTCATTCTTTCCAGTTGTTTGAACAACTTCTGAGCCTCTCCAGTTCTATGGAATTACGGAATCATGGGATGGTTTGGGTTGGAAGGGACTTTAAAGGCCACCTTGTTCCCGTGGGCAGGGACACCTTCCACCAGCCCAGGTTGTTCCAGCCTGGCTTTGGACACTTCCAGGGATCCAGGGGCAGCCACAGCTTCTCTGGGAAACCTGGGCCAGGGCCTCCCAACCCTCACAGACAACAATTCCTTCCCAATATCCCATCTATCCCTACCCTCTGGCACTGGGAAGCCATTCCCTGTGTGCTGTCCCTCCATCCCTTATCCCAAGTCCCTCTCCAGCTCTCCTGGAGCCCCTTCAGGCCCTGCCAGGGGCTCTCAGCTCTCCCTGGAGCCTTCTCTTCTCCAGGGGAACTCCCCCAGCTCTCCCAGCCTGGCTCCAGAGCTGAGATGTTTTGCTTGTTTTCACCCCAGATCTTGTGTTTCAATTCTTCCTGTCCCATTCTTTGCACTCCTTTCAGCAAATGCAGTGTTTAGTTTTTTTGCTTGATGTATTTTCTTCAGGTAAATAACAAATTCCAAGATAATTTCTTTTTGTAGCAAAGGTTTGTTAGGAAACTATGCAGTCAAACTGCTTATCCTAAAAATGGGGATTTCTTTTTGTGTTTCCTTCCCGCAGCAAAACAGAGACCTGGACATGTTCATCAATGCATCCAAAAACTTCAACCTCAACATCACTTGGTCCACAAGTTTTGCAGGTAAAATGAGCCTGATTTGAGTTCCTTGGCAGCTCATTTCAGTTATCAGTTTCTGACAAATACAAATTTAATTAGGAAAACATTTTTTTTTTTTTAACCTCTGTACTTGATATATAATGTCCTTAAATGCTGGGCCTGAAGGAGGAGGTGAAATGTTTTAAAAAACCCTATGTTTTCCATGTTAGTAGTGCATTTTGGAAACCTAAGAAGGTGCAATTTTGATTTATAATAATGCAGCATTTTGGCACACAGTGATTTTGATATTGCAGTGCAGCTAAAAAAGAGTAATTTCTGAAGGAATAGTTAATTTTTTACCATTAGAATTCAGGTCGATTTGCCCTTTTGTTCTTTATTTTAAACACACATCAACACTTTTTTTTCTTGCTCCTTCCTAAACCAGCTGGCACACAGGCAGGGGAGGAAATTCCAGTTGTTTCCAGAACCAATATAAAAGAGTACAAGGACAGTTTCTCCAACGAGAAGTTTGATTTCCGCAACAACCCCAACATCACCTTCTTTGTTTACGTCAGCAACTTCACCTGGCCCATAAAAATCCAGGTAAGAGCTGGTCATTTATGTGGGATTCTTTAAAAGTGCCTTTTTTTTATTTTTTGGTGACACTTTGCTGTGCTTTGAGTTGTCCAAGCTGCCCCAGCCTCGGTGCAATCCCACAGCAGGCAGAGCTGGATGTTCTGGATAAGAGGGAAAAGGTGTGAGGCGTCTTCTGGTGCTGCCTCAGCCCAGGGGGTCTGAAAATGTGCTGGGAAATAAAGTGAGATGCTCAGTTCTTAAGGGCTTTAACAAGGTGTCTGACTCTGAATGGGGAGTTACTGATGTTGAATAGAAAGAGGGATGAAGTTAAAAACCAAACCTGGAATGTGGAGGCAGAGGAAAAGCAAACATCAGCTGCCTGTGTGCTCAGAGTGATGTGGGGCTTCTCTGAAGGACAAAAATCCTTCCAGGTCTGGGACAGAGATCATGGAATGGTTTGGGTTGGAAGGGACCTTAAAGCTCATCCAGTGCCACCCCCTGCCATGGGCAGGGACACCTCCCACTATCCCAGGTTGCTCCAAGCCCCTTCCAACTTGGAACACCTCCAGGGATGGGGAATCCACAGATCTCAAATAAGACCTGGCATTTCTGACTTCTTATTTAAGAAGTTTGGTCAAACGTGGGAACCCAAATTCTTCCATCTTCACCCTTGCCCAGCCCAGTATGATGTGAAAGCTGAGAGTTCACCTTGAAGTTCTTGGTGTTCCTGACATTCAGTCCCACAAACTCCCACTCCCTGATAATACTGAACAATGGCATGAGATCCACCTGGGAAAAAAACCCTCCTTGAGCTATAATGACATTTTTCAAGTTATTCCCTTAATTTTTAAAAATACATTAGGAATACCTGTGAAACTTCTGCATCACCTTCTGGTAAAGACAGAGGGTTTGAAGTGTTCAGGAAACTTTTTGTTGTTGATGGCAGGCCGTGGATTGGAGAGGCTCACTTTGGACTGCTTTTGGCTTCTTTTTAATGCCTTTTACAGTTTTGGTAATAGTTTGCCAACTGGAGAGTTTTGACTTTACAAATTGTTGAACTCTTAGTTTGTTTAGTTTATTTAGTCCTGATTTTTAGATGTGGAGGAGTTTGCAAGAGCTGCAGGGTCAAGCCTTGGTGTCATTGGATACTCAATGAAAATTTCATTTTCATTGAAATACTCTTGTAGTAGTGGAAGTAACATCTGTGTAGAAAGGTTGACACTTCTGTAGTGGTTTATTTAAATATTTGAGCTTCTCTTTTATCAAATTCACAGTCACAGACATCCAAAAAAAATCATATTTTATTTAACTTACAGGTTATTTTGACTGATAGTTGATTTTGCATAATCAGTGCTGGACTGAGTCTTATCCTGATTTATTACTTTATCCTGATTTATTACTTTATTATTTTAGTAATAAATAAAGTTCTTGCTGCAGAACTGTGGTAATACTTTGTAGATGTTTCAGAGCAGTGCTGTGACCTCTCCCTGAAACTCTCCTGACTTTACTCCAGTCTCCATCCACCTGCACTGACAGGGAATTTCTGGCTTTTCCTGTGCCAGTGTTGTTGAGCTTAAATGTCCCCTCCACCTCCTCCTTTGGCAGCTCAAACTCCTGCTTTCCCTGGATGAATTTGGACAGGTCATATCCTCTGGAAACCTTCCCTGTTTGTTTTTTGGCCTAAGCAGGACAAACCCTCCTGGTCTTTTCCTGTGGAACAGGTTATTCAGGTTCAGTTGCTTCCTTTGTTTTCCCTCTGTGCTTCCAGGTGTTTGTCTCTCTTGTACAGTTTTGATCATGGGGATCAGGATCTGACCAAGGCCAGCCTGGCCTTGGACACTTCCAGGGATCCAGGGGCAGCCACAGCTTCTCTTGGCAACCTGGGCCAGGGCCTCCCCACCCTCACAGCCAACAATTTCTTTCCCAATATCCCATCTGTCCCTGCCCTCTGGCACTGGGAAGCCATTCCCTGTGTCCTGTCCCTCCATGCCTTGTCCCCAGTCCCTCTCCAGCTCTCCTGGAGACCCTTCAGGCCCTGCCAGGGGCTCTCAGCTCTCCCTGAAGCCTTCTCTTCTCCAGGGGAACCCCCCCAGCTCTCCCAGCCTGGCTCCAGAGCAGAGGGGCTCCAGCCCTGGCAGCATCTGCGGGGCTTCCTCTGAACTCTCTGAGGACATGAATGTACCAGTCAGTGTCCAAATGCCATCCTTGAACTAACTTCTGTCCTCTTTAAACCACTCTAATTCTTGAAATGATCTTCACCACCTTCCTGTCATGCAGGAATTCCCAGTGTATTGATATCCATAATGAAGAATTCCCAGTGTATTGATATCCATAATGAAGTTGGGATTGGCTCAGCTGTACTTCTTAGGTCTTTACAATAAATAATTCTTCCAGACAGGAAACAGTGGACTGGAATAGCACAGGTGACTGTTGGCACCTCCAGTGCTTTGTTTGCACCTCATTCCAATTTTTCATTTGCTCATTAAGTTCTTTTATTCAACGTTCTCCTTGAGGAACTTCGTGTACCCTTGAGGTCTTGGGAGGATGAATGTTTAGATTCTCCCTCCTCCTCAAAATACAAATTTTAAATGTTCCACAGATCCATGCTCAGCTGTTGGACTGCTTTGACAGCCTCATTCCAGAGAGGATATTATTCCATGTGCCATGTCTTTTGGAGATGGGATGGGTGCTCTCTGCTTTCCCTGGATTAGAACCCATCAAAACATTGGAGTTCTGTCTCCACTGTGGTTGTATCTCTTACAGCCTCAACCCCGTGACACACTTTGCCTTCCACCCATGTTTATGTCCTTATTCCCCTCTTAATTCAGTGTTAAGCTTGGTTTTATCAAGCTCTCCTTACAGGATCTCTTCCCTTTCCCTCCTGGTCTCCTTTACTTGGATACCTGAAACATCTCCTGCTCTTTTGTTTTCATTTGCTGAGCTCTGGCACAGCTTGACTTCTGGCACTTCTTATTTTGTCTCCCTGCCCCTTGCTGGCTTTAAAGCCATTGCTAATCAATCCTTTCCTGTCCATAACACACATTCTCTTTAATTGATCCTAATGTCCTTTTTGAGGTTAGTTCTGAGGACGCAGCTTTCAAATAGCTTTACATCTTTGACCTGAGAGAAAGACTTGGATGGCAGCTTTGCCATCCCTCATCTCCTCAGCCCACTTGATTTTACTGTTTGATTTAATTTCTCATGGTTAAAGAGTGAACTTGGATTCTCTTACAACACTTAACCTCTTTTTATCCCTAATTTAATAGGAATGTGCCTGTGTGCACTCAATCCAAGGTAATGTTTTATCACCAGCTCTTCTTAATGCCCTTGTTACTTGCCAAAACAAAGCCTAAAATAGCATCAGCTCTTACTCATGGAGACTTCTTCACCCTTTTTTGTGGAGCCTGGCAGTGATATCACATCCAGGAATGTGTGGTCCTTAGGATTTCTCTTCAGTTCTCAGCCAAAAACCAAGATTCACTGTGTCCTTCCAGGTCTTGTGCAATATTCTGGGGTGGATTGAACTTCCCTGAGTTCCAATCTCTGTTCCTACCTGTCCTTTCTCTGCCTCTTCCTTACGTGCTTTCCCTATTTTTTTAATTTTTGAGAAGTCTTGGCTCTCTGGAGTTTTTCTTCAGTGTGATAAAACAGGAGTTAAATCATGGGATGGATTTTTGGGACAAAGATTTTTTTGAGGAAATGCCCAGAGAAGCTGTGGCTGCTCCATCCCTTGAATTGCCCAAGCAACCTGGGCTAGTGGAATATGTCCCTTCCCATGGCAGGGGCTTGGAATTAGGTCACCTTTAAGGTCCCTTCCAACCCAAATCATTCTGTGATTCCATGATTTTAAGACTTCTCAGCACTCAGTCCTTGACTCATCCCATGCTCTGTTCCTCTCAGGAATACTTTTGACTCAGATCTTTCCCATCTTCCATCTCTCATTGCTTTTTCCAAGCTGTTCATCCCTTATTTCCCTGCAGAAAAGTCCCTGTGCTTTGGGGTTCAGCCCTTCAGGGCAAAGTGGCTCCTTAATTAAAGCAGGATACAAACTGTTCCCTGATCTCCCAGCCTGACTCCTTCACTTTTCCTCATTGCAGCTCCACTATTAAACTTTCTCTCAGCTACAGAACGTGTTTCAACTTCCCTTTGGAAAGCAGGGTGGTTTTAATGGCAGGAATGTGATGAAATCTGGGAAATTCTGCTCCTGCCAGGCTGCTGGGAATGATTCTGTCTCAGCTCACACGTGTGTTTGGGTTGTTCCTGGGCAGGGCAAAATGTCCAAATCATATTTTTTTTTATTTTTTTTTCTTTGTTTGCATATACTGGTAAACAGTCATTTTACACCCCCTCGTTTCTCCTGGCTTATCTTCAATTTCAATACAACAAGTGTATTTAGACGTGAGATTTGTTTGTCTGTACAAAGCCTTGCAGCATAAAACTTCAGCAATGTAGTTTTTACTGCAAAACAACCCTACAATCCACTTTTTTTTTTTTTTTTTTTTAAAGAGCAGAAACCTTATCCTGAAGTCCTTGATTGAAATCTTGCCTCCCTTTCCCTCTCTTTGCCTGTTAAAATCTGCACTTGGAAAGTATAAATGCTCTTTTGTGTCAGAGACATGTCCCTGCCAATGCTCAATTCTGGCTGTTTCCCCCCCCCCTTTCTTGCTCCACCTCTTTTCCAAACCACTTCAGTTCATTCCTTTTTTCAAGTATATGGGTTTAGGATGTCTCTCCCTGCCTGTTCAATGCCTTGAAATGATTATTTAGTGGAAGAATTAAAGCAGCAAAATGCAGAAAGTCTTCAAAATGCAGCAATGCTCTTCCTGAGGAAGGAATTCCCTGAAAAGCCTTACCTTGCCAAGCTTTTCCTGAAAATCCAGGTAAGGTCTTGTCACAGCCAGCTGGATATTTCCTTTCTTTGCTTTGTGGCTCCTCTGCTCCAAACTTTGGCCACACTGAATTCCTGAGCATTCAGCAAACATTCCTTATCTTCCCTCAAACTGGGAATGCACCCTTTGGAAAAGGAACATCAGTGGGTGTTGAAGGGTTGATGTTTTTCTCTAGTCACTTCAACGTAATAAAACTTTTCCCCTCCATTATTTTTCCCTGCTTTCCTAATCTTCCTTGTGAGTTTGCTTTGTTACTCTTCCCAAATTTAACTCGGAGCAGAAAAGAGTTCTGGACTATAAATAAGCACAAAAAGAAGCAAAGAAATTCAGTGCAGGAGCTTTCAGAGGGGTTCCCTTCACGGGTTTCAGTCCAGGCAAAACTCCCTGCCAGGTGAGAGCTGGGAATTCTGGAGCTGACAAGTGGTTAATGGTGAGAATTTGAAACTCTCTTTGAAACCTGTGGAAATATCACTCTCTAAACTGGTTTTTCTTTATCTGGAGCAGGTTCCAGTGAGTGAGTCCCTCCCCTGAGTGCACAGGGGTGAAATTAGAGCTGCTAATAGAGCAAATCCACCCCCTTTTTAATGTCTCTGAGCTTTCTGCTCTGTTACAATTTACTGCTGCTGGTGTTTGCTGCCACTCACTAAACAGAAATCTCTGGTTTTGTCTTCTTTCTTACCCAAACTATTGTTTATATTCATTAACGTTCTGTTCCATTTGATTTTAGATTTTTTTTTTTGTTTTCCCTCCCAGAGTCACATCCTTGAAGCCTCTTGCATTGATCTCTACTTTCTGAGAATATCTGAGGCATTTTTAGGAGCTGATTTAAGGCAAACCCAGTTTGTAATTGTATCATTAACTGGCAATTGCCTCCTGTCTTTCCCTTCGTGGTGCTTGAAGTATTTTGATTTGAAACGTTAATTACCAACCAAATGCTTCAAGGAACAAAAAAAAGGAGCTGAAGGAATTTTGCAGCCTCTTGCATACAGAATATTCCACTTGAAAAATCGTGGTAGATGTTCACTCTAGATTATTTTCTTGGCAATTCAGCATCGTGTTGGGCTTCAAAAAAGCACCACAGTGAGCACGGGGCATCGCTGCACGTGCAGTGGTGGAGGCTGGAGCAGCATCCACAGCTCCCACTGGCTGAGGAGGATTTTGGGAACCAGTGGGAAACATCCAAATCACTGATATTGTTACCTTCCACTCTGATTTCATGAAGGCTGTGATGGAAAAATACCTCAAATTGCCTCTGCTGTCTCCGGTTTTAGTTTTTCCCACTTCTTTCCGGCTTCTTCCACTTGATTTCTTTCTGGGGTGGTTGATTTATACAGTCTCCTTTAAATCTTTATTCCTTTCACAGAATGGACAGGGCTGGAAGGGACCTTAAAATCCATCTGTGGTTTGCTTGATTCAGTCACATCACGTGTTGTCATTACCATTTTCTCCGTTTCCAAATGTGTTGTTTACCCTGATAGGAAAATGTTGTTGAACCCCATCAAAGTGTTGAATTGCTCTCTGGTTCACCCCCTGAAAGGGTGAATGGTGAAGGAAAGGTGGGAACAATTCAGCTCCTTTCAGTTGATTGTTGTTGCTGAGGAGCTGCCAAAAGTTCAAGCGTAGAAACTGTAACAAATGGGAGACCTGGGAAATTAAGGAGAGGCTTTAAATGTGCTGTCATTAAATAAGGATTTGGTTTGTGGTGACTATGACTTTTTTGTCCCGGGCGACTGTGTCCGGACTGGCACAGAGAATCATGAAATCATGGCATGGTTTGGGTTGGAAGGACCTTAAAGAACATCCAGTCCCACCCCCTGCCATGGGCAGGGACACCTTCGACTGTCTCAGGTTGTTCCAAACCACGTCCAACCTGGCCTTGGACACTTCCAGGGATCCAGGGGCAGCCACAGCTTCTCTGCCCAACCTGTGCCAGGGCCTCCCCACCCTCACAGCTAGGAATTCCTTCCCAATATCCCATCTAACTCAAAGGCACTTAACCCTTGCCTGGATGTGGTGCAGCCTCAGTCCCTTTGACTGGAGGTTGTGGCTTCAGAAACCCCCAAAAAACTGCTCACAACAAACTCCCCCTGGGTGTTGTGCTGGGGGGGGGGGATTTTTATCATGGACTCATGGAATGATTTGGGTTGGAAGGGAGATGAAGGATCATCTCATTCCACCCCCCTGCCATGGGCAGGGACATCTTCCACTATCCCACATTGCTCCAACCTGGCCTTGGACACTTCCAGGGATGCAGGGGCAGCCACAGCTTCTCTGCCCAACCTGTGCCAGGGCCTCCCCACCCTCCCAGCCAGGAATTCCTTCCCAATATCCCATCTAGCCCTGCCCTCTGGCAGTTTGAAGCCATTGCCCCTTGTCCTGTCCCTCCATCCCTTGTCCCCAGTCCCTCTCCAGCTCTCCTGGAGCCCCTTTAGACCCTGCCAGGGGCTCTCAGCTCTCCCTGGAGCCTTCTCTTCTCCAGGGGAACCCCCCAGCTCTCCCAGCCTGGCTCCATAGGAGAAATCCATGGGTGCCACAGCTCCAGCTGTGCAGATCCACAGTGTGCCCCATCCCAGGGAATGTGGGATGTCAGTTGTCAGCTCCAGAGCCCTCGGCTGATGTGCTTTCAGTGACCCCCCTTCACTCAGGGCCCTCCCTCTCTGCCTTCTGCACTTTTCTTACCATTTCCATGATGTCTGCATCCAACTTTGGAAGGAAAATGCTCATTTTAGTGCTCTGGAGAAGAGCTGCTCTGCTGCACTGAGTAGGATTTCCCACAGATGTGGGATCTGCTCCCAATAATCCTTTCGGAGCTGCCGCTTCCTTGGATCCGAGTCCTTTGTGTATTAAACCCGTGGCTACTAATTTTTTATGACCTTTTCTTCTTTCCTGAGCTGTTCTGAGGGTACAGCCAAAGCTCTGTTGATTCCCAGGCATCAGAAAGCTTCCCTGCCTCTCTCTCTGCATCCCAAGGATTTTCCGTGGGATTGTGTTACAGGCACTAATTGCCTCCTTTGACCTGGGAAAGTTTTCCCACTGGGTTTCCAGCAATGTGCTCAAAATGTCTCTAGGAATGCAAGAGGGCACATTCCCTTCACATCTCCTTGGCTTTGCAGAGCTGGGAATAACGTTGGAAATGGGTCTTTCCCAGAAGCCAGGAGATATTTCCTGTGTTAATATGTAGGAGCCATGTGCTGCTGGTGCTGGATTTTGGAGCCAGGATGAATTAACTGGACTGGGATTCTCCCAAGGAATGGGTCTCGTTTTCTCTCTTAGCTGAACGTGGCTATTTAAGTGGAAAATAGTAGCCAGTACCTTCCAAAGTGCCAGGAATTACATTCCTAAGAAGACTCCCAATCAGACAAAGCTGTTGCTCTGATCTTTGTCATCATTTATTTTAATATTCCATCACTCTCCTGTCCTGCAGACACTGCAACCTTCCCAAATTCTCATTTTTCAAAGGAAAGCTCCTTCATTAAAGCGGTTTTGAGTTGAATTTCTTCTTCTGATGCTCTTCCCCATCATCCTGCTATTTTTATTGGCAGCTCAAACAGGTGCTCTGCATTAGTGAGGATCTTAATACCAGTTTCAGTTAAGCTTTAATTTGACTTGCCATTCCATGTTTAATGTGGTTCAGGAGGCATTTGCTTTCTTGCAGAGCTAAATGATGGATGACACTTGGGAAGCTTTGAGGTACCTCAGCTCCTGCCAGGGGAGGGAGATGGTTACCCCAAAACAGAGCTGGGGGAATAGCTGATCCCACACTTCCAGCTTCCTTGGATTTGAGGCTTTCAACCTCTTTAAGGTGATTTAAGGAATATTTCCAGCAGTGGTTCTCTCTGGGGTTCCCTTTTGAGGTTTGCAAGGTTTTGATAATTCCCAGAATAAGATGGAGCCAAGGAACCATCCCCCAGTTAAAAAGCAGGGCCTGAACTGGCTCTTAATTCCCTGATTCCTCTCTGGAGGAGGCATTTGGTGTTTGATACAGGGCATAAATATCCCCATGGAGGTTTCCAGCCTTTCCCTAAATTAATACCATTCTCTAATTGGAGGCTCATGGAACGAGAGCTCTCGGGGAAGGTAAAGGCAGAGAAAAAGCGTCTTTGTTGTCGGCCAAAGAGAATAAAACACATTCAGATAGGTGGTGATTGCTTTGATAAAATAATCATGGAGGCTTGAAATCATCCTGAGGGGGCTGATCCTGCCAGGTCCTCCCTGTGCCTCCTGCATCTTTAACGAGGCCGAGATGTAGGTGCGGAGATAAAATCGCCCTCAGCTCGCTGGGACGATCCTTTTCCAAAAATGTTCCTTCTTCTCTTGCTTCTGGAAGCACCACAATGCCAGAGTTTTTTGCTAATGATGTCCCTTGCCTTTCTCCAGCTCTTCAGCAGGTGCTTTCTGAGCAGAGCTCTCCCTGCCCCTCTCTCTCTCTCTTGCTGTGTGAGGGGTTCGCCTCAGAAACCCGACGACGGGACGTAAATCAATTTGTTAATCTGATGAAATCTGCTGTTGAATGTAATTACTTTTGGAGACATGCAATTATGGGCTGATTTTTCTTTTTTTCAGAGCAGCCAAACTGACATCTTCTGCTGGGGTGGGGGTGGGGATGGGAAGATTTAAACCACCCTGGTTAAATGGGCCTTTAAAACATGAAACAGCTGCTTGTGTTTTATCTGCTCCCGCCGCCTCGATTTTGGCACCAGCCATTGACATTTTTCTCCTTTTAGAAGTTGTTCCCTCTCAGATTAAGTAATATTTTTGTTTAGCAGGTTCTTAAATGCTCAGAAAGGAGGGTTTCTCTCCAAGGCACTTAAACCCTTGCCTGGATGTGGTGCAGCCTCAGTCCCTTTGACTGGAGGTCGTGGCTTCAGAAACCCCCAAAAAACTGCTCAAACCAAACTTTCCCCGGGTGTTGTGCTGGGAGGGGGGGGATTTTTATCATGGAATGATTTGGGTTGGAAGGGAGATGAAGGATCATCTCATTCCACCCCCCTGCCATGGGCAGGGACACCTTCCACTATCCTACATTGCTCCAACCTGGCTTTGGACACTTCCAGGGATCCAGGGGCAGCCACAGTTTCTCTGCCCAACCTGTACCAGGGCCTCCCCACCCTCCCAACCAGGAATTCCTTCCCAATATCCCATCCAACCCTGCCCTCTGGCAGTGGGAAGCCATTCCCTGTGTCCTGTCCCTCCATCCCTTATCCCAAGTCCCTTTCCAGCTCTCCTGGAGCCCCTTTAGGCCCTGCAAGGGGCAACCATTGAAACCTTGGGGTTTTACATCCCCAGCTTAAGGAATTTCTGGGGATGAACTGTGCTGACTCACATACCCTTTGTGAGGTTTATTGGAATATTTTCATACAACATTGGAAGTCTGTTCGTGTGGCTGCTGCAAAACTTTAGCTGCATAAATAAGGAAAAAGTTCCAGGAGAGCAGAGATCCAGCCCGAGATCCAGATTTAATAATACCACCAGGATTTCTTAGGATGTGTTTTTTCCAGCTCTGACAGTAAGATATGTATGGATTGCCTTTACTTTTAAGGAAGCTGATTTTTTTTTTCCCTCCCCCTGTTTAAAATGCAGGGCTGGAAAAACATAATAACTAAAAAAAAAAATGCAGAATTAATTTTCTGTGGAAGCAAAGTCCAAATTAGGCATTAATTTCTCCTGGGTGAGGCAAGGGCTGGTTGCTTGGAGTTGCTGTGCTGAATGACTCCTGAAAACACCAGAACCCACCATGGAATGGGAATGTAAACCTGAAATTCAAATATATTTCATAAAACGAGCCCTGTGAGCCATTGCAGGGGAGCTTTTATGGCCACCAAAGAATTAGATGCATTTCTTTGTGCAAAAGCTTATTTAAAGAGTCAAAGCACAGTGAGCAGAGTTAATGAAGAGGAGAAAAGTGTGTTGGCAATAAAATCAAAGAAGCCACAGGCTCGAATGTGACGGTAGATCCAGCCTGGCTGAAACCACGAGGGAAAAACAGATCCAGGACTAACAGAGGGTGACAAATCCAAAAGCCTGTGGCTTCTTCAGCTCCCAGACACGGAGACAGAGCCTCCAGCACTGCACCAAAAGCTCTCAGCTGGCTCTGCGGGGCTGCTTTGGGGGGAAAAAACATTCCTGGAATGTCCTAAAACCTACCTTTTCTCTCATTCACTTTCCTGACTTTGTATTATTAAGATTTGAGGGGTTTTTACTGTATGGGCAGATGTTGCTCCCAGCAGTGTTGGGGTCAGGGCAGTGTGGGACTGTCACAGCCCTGGATAACAGTAAATTTCTGGGATAATTAGTTTTTTTGTTATTTCCCCCCCCCAAATTGATTATTTTTAATGTATTTGTCCTTAATTGTGAGTGTCACGTGTAGTTATTTCTTTAAACAGTCTTGTTTTGCCTGCCAGACCAGCACCATCCTCCTTCCCACCCCTGGACCCAAAGTATCAGTAGATTCCATGAATATTTTGACTGTGAGGATTGAAATAAATTTGTCATGTCAGTATTTTACTGGGAGATCCTTCAGGACAAAATGGTGAACAATCTGTTCTAGAAATCCTTTAGTGACAACCAGTGACCACCTGGGCTTTTTAATGCCAATACAAGAGAGGTGGTTCATTTTTCCCCACCCAGCACAGTTATTTCTCACATTAAGATTTATTGAACACCAAACCATAGCCAAGGCTCTCAACAAATAAACCCTTGATGAATAAAAATAGCCCAACCCTCTGATTTCTGACTTCATGGCTCTTTAAAACTGATTTTGGATAATTTGCTGAAAGGAAATTTGGTTGATTTTTTCTTTTTTTTTTACTGCCCCTTCCTGTCGTGATGTGACACCAGGTTTGAGACAAACTTGTGGCTTCAGGGTTGTGTAACTATGTGAGAAAGTTGCCATTCAAAGGTATTTTTGTTTGGTTATTTATATAAATACATATTTAGTTTGTGGTTGGAACTAGACAATCTTGAAGGTCCCTTCCGAACCAAACCATTCTGCGATTCTATATATTATATATAAAAACATATATATGCAATTATTTTACTTCTTTATTTAAATTAAGGATGAAAAATCCTTAGGATTTCTGTGGAAACTTCTGCACGTGGCACGTTGCAAACCTGTTGTGCTCCAGGTTGATAAACATAATAAATCCCCCCATGTGATCCTTAGAATTCACAGCTTCCTTAGAGGAGACAGAGCTTGTTTTCCCCATTAATACCAGAGAAACTCTGAGCTCTGTCTTGCATTTATTCCACTGTTTTGTCTGGTCAGAAATGATGCAAGACAGAAGGTTTTGCCCATTTCCATCTGTCAGCTATTTTGCAGCCTAAAAAAAAATAATAAAAAAAGGGCAAATATGCCTTTAGCTGCTTTCTCCTTCTTTTTCTCCCTGACTCCCCCTTGAGTACTCACATTCCCAGCTCTTTAGGAAAACAACTTTTATTCCTTTTATTGTGGTGACCGTAAAGCTCATTTTTGCTGGACTTTGAGGGGTCTGAGTGAGGGTTTGAGCTGTTGTGTGCTGGAGATTTTTAGTTTTTTTCCACCCTGGAAGTCTCCAGGAATAGTTGGGCCGGTGCCGGACGTCGCTGAGCCTGCACACAGATGGTGTCAGGGCTCTGCTGGGCACAGAGCCAGGGAATGGGATCCTTCCAAACCCAAATGCAATGGGATCCTTCCCAAATGCATCCCCAGCGCAGCAGCTGGGACTGAGGGAGGTGCTTGAGGATTTGGGACTGGGAAGACTGGAGTGTTTTCCTGCTGGGGATTCACTTTCTGTCTCAGCTTTCAGGGTCTTTGTTTTTTAACCATTTTTTCCCAAGTATCTCAAAGCTGCCTTGCCTCCAGAACAACTGCTGCAGTCAGAGAGTAATGGAATTGTTGAGGTTGGAAAAGCCCTCTGAGATCATCCAGCCCAGCCATCAACCAAGGCCACCACTGACCCCTGTCCCCAAGTGCCACATCCACAGGGATTTGAAATCCCTCCAGGGATGGGGACTCCACCACTGCCCTGGGCAGCTGTGCCAGTGTTGGACAACCCTTTCCAGGAAGGAATTTTCCCCAGTATCCAAAATAAACCTTTTCTGGCGCAGCTGGAGGCCGTTCCCTCTCCTCCTGTCCCTGGTTCCCTGGGAGCAGAGCCCAACCCCTCTTGGCTCCCCCCTCCTGTCAGGGAGTTGCAGAGCCAGAAGGTCCCCCCTGAGCCTCCTTTTCTCCAGGCTGAGCCCCCCCAGCTCCCTCAGCTGCTCCTGCTGCTCCAGCCCCTTCCCAGCTCCGTTCCCTTCCCTGCACACGCTCCAGCCCCTCCATGTCTCTCCTGTCTGAGGGGTCCAAAAGAAGAACTGAGTTCAAATAATTCACTGAGGAGTCACCGAGAATTCCGAAGAAATCAAATTTTTCTGGCCCTGCCTCATCTTTCCCGTGGCCTTTGGTTGGGTGTCACTGTAACATGGAGCTGTGCAGGGTCTGATCTGAGTTTGCTGTTCCCATTATGGCACTTCCCGGCACGTTATTTCCTGGTACACTTTAAAATTCAGGCGAGCACCACTCTTCACCCTGTGTCAGATTTGTGGGATAATTCCTGGGATTCAGTGAAATTTGGGGCCACGTCTTGAGCTCTACTTTTAATTTAGGGACAGCCCTGCCCGTGTTCGCTCCGCAAAACCATCCCAGAGTTCACGTGGGGAGACGAAACACGGATAATTGGCATTTCTGAGCCAACTGCTGCCTGCAGCCAATTAGCTGGCAAGTGACAATTTGTGGCTGCTGCAGAAAGGCAGTGTTGGAATATAAATCGATTTTTTCACCCTGGTGGAGGTTCAGGAGTGAGGCAGGTTTTATGTTTGCGCTGTAGCAAAGTGGCTGTGCCGTAGAGCTCAGTGGCTCAGGTGATGTGGCAGCAGGTGAGGAGTGGGTCGTGAATCTCTCCGATCCCTCACACAGCTCGGAGGGGTTGGGTGTGAAAATCAGCTCCGAGGGGGGGATTTTATATTGACACCTTGGAGGGTGTGAATCTGAGCACGGGAGACTCTTCAGCTGCACCAGGGTCTGTGTGAGTTGAGGAGAGATGGATTTGATGGGGGAATTGTTCAGTGAATTTGGTCCAGAGGAGGCCCTGGAGATGCTCCGAGGGCTGGAGCCCCTCTGCTCTGGGGACAGGCTGGGAGAGCTGGGGGGGTTCACCTGGAGAGGAGGAGGCTCCAGGGAGACTTTCCAACACCTTCCAGTGCTTCTGGTGCCCACACACAGCATCAGGTGTATCACAAACTCTCTGGGATCTCCCAGCTCCTGTTGTGTGTCAGAGATTTTCCAAGTTATAATTAATTCCCTTAAGACCCTTCTCTCGAACCTGAGGTTTAACTTCCCTGCCTAGAGAACCTTTCCCTGTGGATCAGGTTGTTTTTGCAGCTTGTGGAGACTTACAGAAGTCAAGGCAGCTTCAATTTTCTCGCTGACCTACAAATTTGGGTGTAGTTTTTTGCTGTTGATATAAAATAGGTCTGCGATGCCCCTGAAAGGAAATGTCCTGCCTGTGTGTTGTGATGGGCTGTGGATCCACCCCAAAGCTGTTGGATGGGGCTTGGAGCAACCTGGTCTAGTAAAAGGTGTCCCTGCCCATGGCAGGGGGTTGGAGCTGGATGGTCTTTAAGGTCCCTTCCAACCCAAACCATTCTGGAATTCTGGAGCAGCAGCTGGAGGCAGGTGAGATGTCCTAGGGCTGATTGGCAATAGGTTTAACCCCTCTTTAAGCAATGAATGAGCCTTTAGTGCATCCATGAAACCAAGGGGAAGGCTTCTCTGTGGGAATTTGAACCAACTGAATGGAGGGGTCTGCAAATAAATATCTTTTTGTGCCTCAGGGGTTGAAGGTCCTGTTGTGGAACTGAGCAGGTAAATCATTTTCTAGACACTACACAGGCCAGCTGGATGACAGATGAGCTTCCCCTTGAGTGTAAGGGGATGATAGGAATATACCTCTGGATTTGGATCTTAATCTGTGTCTGAATCCCATAAATCATCTGCAGAGGTGAACAGATCTTCCATTCTGGAGAGTGTTCCTGGCAGCTGACGTCGCTGAGATGATTTGAGAGCCGCCTGCCCAAAAAGGATCATCTCGGGGTTTGCTCATCCCTCAGGGAGCAGGGTCAGCTCCAAAATCCCAGCTTTTAAAGGGCTGGAATTTTGAATGAAGAGCTTTTTGCCTTGCTCTCTGCTGCCTTAATGACTTCCTTGGCTCATTAACGACGTTCACAGAACACGTGAAGCGGCATCATGTGGCAGAACCGAGACCACCCTTCAGGTGGTGCAGCTGGATTGCTGTGCTGACCTGTTTTTCCCTAAAACCTCCCCTCTGAGGCTGTTGGAATTGACTTCCTGCTCCTCTGGAGTGCAGAGCACCAAGCTCAACATGGATTTTGTTTCACTAGAGCACCTTGTGTTTGTGTTTAAAGGAGAATTGGAACAAGGAATGACGTTTCTCTTGAGCAGAAGAGCCATTTCCCCCCCACACAGACCTCTCTATCCTAGAGGGCAAAATGAATATTTTGATGACTTTGGCATCACTCAGGAATACTTAGAGCCCCTTTGTTTTGCAGCAGGTCCTCTGACAGCAGCACAGGCACACTCAGCATTCAGGCCACGGCGCCCTGTTAGTGTTGTGTGTCTTCTCCAAGGTCAGGTTGAATCCTTGCCTCTAACCACAGCAAAAAAAGAGACAAGACAGTGCAGTTCTGAGGAAGGAACAGAGGAAGATGTGCAGAAATGGCACCTGTGGAGCTCCCAGCCTTCCCCTCTTACCTGCTGCTTTTTGCTCGTTAACTTTGGCGCCGGGGCCGGCTTGAAATGAAAAGCCAAAAGCAGCCTGAAATTCCTAAATTTCCACGGTTTGCAGGGCTGTGTGGTCCTGCAGACTTTGAAAACACGAGTGCTGTTGCATTCTGCCCCCTGCCAGGTGGGGGTAATGGCTGGAGCAGTAGGACCTTTGATATCTCCTGAATTCACAGCAAGCCTCAAGCTCCAGGAGCCCTTTTCATGTTGCGCCTTCTCCCTTGGACTTCTCTGCTTTCTGAAGTTAATTAGGCTCTTATTTTTCTCTCTTTTACAGTTCTGTTCTAGGAGCGTGTCCTGTGCAAAATATCCTTTCCAATTTCCCTTTCTCTCATCCCTGAGACAGAGCAGGGATGAAAGGAAAGGCAGCAGTGGTGTGAATTGAGTCGCTTTGTGCGGGAGCGAAGAAAGGCAGAAATCCGGCCTGTAAATAATCCGGAATTGTCAGCAGGGAGAGAGAAGTCAGAGAAACGATATTTTCTGTGGTTGATCCTGTTTTCTCAAGCGTCCAGAGACCCAAAATGTCCCAAAATATGCTGTGAAATAGCCATACTTGCAACATTCTTCTGTTTATCACAGAATGATGGAATGGTTTGCCTTGGAAGGGACCTTAAAAACCATCTCATTCCATGGGCAGGGACACCTTCCACTAGCCCAGGTTGCTCCAACCTGGCCTTGGACACTTCCAGGGATCCAGGGGCAGCCACAGCTTCTCTGGGCAACCTGGGACAGGACCTCCCCACCCTCCCAGCCAGGAATTCCTTCCCAATATCCCATCTGACCCTGCCTATGGCACTGGGAAGCCATTCCCTGTGTCCTGTCCCTCCATCCCTTATCCCAAGTCCCTCTCCAGCTCTCCTGGTGCTCCTGTAGGTTCTGAAAGCTCTCTCTGGAACCTTCTCTCCTCCGGGCTGAACGCCCCAGCTCTCTCATTAGCAGTTCTTCAGCTAATTTTACATTAGTGCCACAAATATTATGTCTGATATTAGGAATTATTTGAGTTTGGAGAGAGGTTTGTCCCATCCCCCTTGTGGCAAATAATTTGGCTTCTATTTCCCTAAAATCCCAGGAAGTCCTAGCACAAGTAGGAAGATTCATGCTGTGACAAATGATCTGTAAATCTGATTATTGCAGCTAAACAAGAGGTGTTTCTTCAGTTGGTTTCTTGCTGGATTCCAGAAGAAAAGAAATTTCTGCAGAATTTCCCCCTGGGTTGGTGATAGTGATTTTCCTTGGGGAGATGTGAAATTCAAGTTGGTTTTAATGAGTTCAGAGCATTTGTAGATCAAAGAGTGGAGCCTTAAATGACTTTATTGTTGCACTTAAATGCTTCAGGTGAAGTTAGGTCTTAGTAGACTGAGAGGTAACTGGACCCATTTTTGTCCCAAACTGTTCTCTTGAAGTTTAATCTCAATTTTCTTTCCTCTTGAAGCACAACCTGAATGGAAAGCACGTCCTGGTATGGAATCATCCCAGTTTGTTGGTCAGAATTTCTATCAGTCACAGGCTGGAGTTTTTGGGTTTAAAACACCAACTGTCGCTGCAACATCGCTCGGGTTCAAATTACTTTTCCTTTCCTCCAAATATTTTGGGGCCAAGTCATTTGCCATGAACTCCTTTGCAATGTGTGAGCACTGATTTCCAACCCAGGGCAATTCTGGGGATGTTTTTGGCCA
This sequence comes from Pipra filicauda, assembly GCF_003945595.2. NCBI lineage: Eukaryota > Metazoa > Chordata > Aves > Passeriformes > Pipridae > Pipra > Pipra filicauda. Next base: position 1,324,425 of record NW_024104887.1, on the reverse strand, counting down.
GTCAGGGGTGGCCAGATTTGCTTCCTGGCTTCGTATTTTATGTTAATCAAATGATAAAAAAAAAAAAAAAGTAAAGCTCTTAATTATGAATTTTTATCAGTCCACAGAGCTATTCCTGTTCATCTGGAAAAGCAGGTGGATTGTTTTGATCCTTCAAATGGTGAAAAAGCAGGATGGGGGGGCTGTGCTTTCCCAGGTATTTATTCAGATCAGATAAACACGAGCTTTGTAATATTCTTTGGGATTAACATAATTAATTATCTGATTTAACTACTTAAGCGTGCTCTGTTATTTCTAAAAATATAAAATATCCTTGGAAGGTGTGTGTGGCTTGGGAATACTGGCTGGAAAGCTGGAAAAGGAGCTGGAGGGTGCTGGTTGGTGGTGGCTGAATGTGAGCCCAGGTGGAAGTTTAGGTTGGATATTTGGAAAATTCCCTCCTGGAAAGGGTTGTCCAGCCCTGGCACAGCTGCCCAGGGCAGTGGTGGATCCCCATCCCTGGAGGGATTTCAAATCCCTGTGGATGTGGCACTTGGGGACATGAGTCAGTGGTGGCCTTGGCAGTGCTGGGGGATGGTTGGACTGGATGATCTCCGAGGGCTTTTCCAACCCCGGTCATTTTGGGATTCTTTGTCGTGGAAGCGGTGATTTGTCTTGGCAGCTGAGTTGAGGTTCTGCCCCATTCCTGGAGAAGTTTCTCCTCATTCCCAGCAGGAGCCACACGGAGCTTCCCTGCAGTTCCTCTGCCTCATCCTCTGGTACAAAATCAGAGTTTTTTTGAGGGGGGAGAAACGAATCTTTTCCCACCATTGAAACTTAATTAAAAATCCCTCCCTGCTAAGGAATTGCTGCCATGTTTTCCCTGGATCCAGGACCAACAAGAGCCATTTCCAACCCAGCTTTGGCTGTAACTGGATGAATGAAGTCCTGGGAGCACATTCCATGAGGCTCTGAGCAAACAAAGCAGGAACAGTGATGAGCCCAAATTGCCCTGGACACACATTGGGCAGCTCTGATGGCATTTCCAGCCTGGGAGAAGGGAATTGGGGAAATTCCCTTTAATTTTAATCAAAGCTGGGCTTTCATTTTAATCTGTGTGTGAGGCCCAGAGCTCGGCTGGGCTTTGCAGGGGGACAATTCCAACAGGCAGGGAAAACCACCATGGGAAAGCATTTGTGGGACTTGGGGTGAAATAAACCGAATTTTCCTTTTTTTTTTTTTTCCTTTCCTTCCTTTTTCCTTTTCCCCCCTTTTTTTC